>NC_053424.1:29916054-29990824 GCF_007990345.1 Gossypium hirsutum
ATAGGATTATGTGAAAATTCCCACTTTAATGTATAGTGGCCGACCATAATGATGGTGATAAGTAATATGTGAGCTAGTTTAAATGTTCATATAGTTGCATTATATGAGAAGGTGAAATGGCTTGTGTATATGTGTAGTTGCCGAATGTGAATTTAGATAACATTGAGTAATAATGAGTTTTAAAATGATGAAATGGAGTTTTAAGCTTGATAGAATTTGTTAAGAATGAATGAAAGAATATGTGTATTCGGCTATGGATGTTTGGATAAAAATTAGTATGGATGCCTTGATGAGTTATGCTCAAATTATAAGTTGAATTTAAAGCTTGTTAAATTGCTCTAATATTTCTGGATAAGTTACTTAGTTAGCTTGTTAAATTTGCTCTTAATATTTCCGGATAAGTTACTTAGTTAAGCTTGTTAAATTTGCCCTTATTATTTCCGGATAAGTTACTTAGTTAAAGAAAATTTTAAAGTACTTAGTTAATTGATACTAGGTTAATGGTTGTGTATAAATTAATATAAACTTTGTATATGTACTAAAGGTTTTGGTATAAAATGCTCGAAGGTTAACAGGTTATTGCTTTAATGACAGAATGTGTCAATGGCTAATGCATGGACTAGTTGATCAATATGTGTTAAAAGGGAAACGTAAATAAATACCTATTTGATGAGCTATATATATTCGCTATATGGTAAAGATATATTATATATATGAAAATATGATAAGCCTTATGAGTTTTGTGTTTGTGTATGTGAACTAAGTATACAAGGAATATTCAGCTATAAGCTAGCTTGATGGGACCTTAATAAATTAAATTTTGTTTGAATTAGCTCAAGAGCATAGAGAACCAAGGTTGGACAGGGGAAAAGAGAAAGTAGTTGAATAGCCGAACCGAGACTGTTTGAAAATATATTCGAGGTAAGTTTTAAGTAGTTAAATATATATAATATTCGATAATGACATGACAGATTATGAGAATAAGTATTACTTGTCATATATGCATATGGCCGAATGGCAAGTGTAACGGAAGTAAAATGTGATATGCTTTCATGATCAAATGATAGTGTTAGATGAATATGAGTAAGATGTTACGTGTAAACTATCAAATGATAAATGTGAGTGATGAAATGAGATAAAAGTGAATAAAATGTAGGATGATATATTCGAATGATGCTGGTACCCAATTTGGTGTGATTGTGTATATGAAACTTGCTGATTGAATATCGCACATACTATTCGGGCCTTTGAGCTTAGCAGGCTATAATGCCGGTGAGATACTATTCGGGCCATTGAGCCTAGCAGGCTATAATGCCGTGAGATACTATTGGGCCTTTGAGCCTAGCAGGCTATAATGCCGGTGAGATACTATTTGGGCTTTCGAGCCTAGCGGGCTATAATGCCAGTGAAATAATATCGGGCTTCGAGCCTACAGGCAAAATGCCAGTGAATGAATTCGGGTTTTAAACCTAGCAGGCTGAATCCAGTGATTTGATAAAAGTCTAAAACTAAGATACCTCGTGGTAGAACGATAAATGAATGCATTCAATACGTTAAGTTGGCCAGGTACGTATTATATATTTATATGTGAGTATTATTTGAATTGAATCATAAGTGTATAATGTGATACATATGTGAATAAATGTTATATCTATATCTATGATCATGATACATTCGGTCAAGGTGTGAAAGTATGCAAAAATATTCGATTTATTTATGCCATATGAATTCAGATTAAGTGAAATTAGATGCTAATTGTGCATTATGTGCTTGTGTATATTCGGCCAAATGGTAATATATCTAGAAAATGACCTCTTGAGAAATTGAATAATTGATGTATAATTGAGTTTATTTGTTTCATTGCTTAAAACTTACTAAGTTTATGAAAGCTTACTCCATTTGTTACGTTTCTCTATTTTATAGATTTTTGACTCCAGTCACCTGCTCGGAAAGGGATCGTCAACAACTCGTCACACTATCTATCATTTTGGTACGACTATATTTTGGATCTTGTATGGCATGTATAGAATAGACTTAAGTGAATGATATTTTGAGAAGTCTTTGTATATAAGCCATGTGAATATGACAACTTTTGAATGTCGATATAAGTTTGAATTTCTATCTTTGATTGTGTTTGGCTATGCATATAATTTCTAATGTTCTTATATCAATGTGTTTGTACAAATGTGGTATTTTGGGTTGGTAACACTTCATAACCCATTCCGGCGACGGATACGGGTTATAGGGGTGTTACATCTTCTCCCTATAAATAGATGGCACCGATAGGGCTAAATATAGAAAAACTAGACACAACTTTTGAGATATTGTTACTTTACCTGGAAATAGTGAGAATTTATTTCTAAGTATAAACTCTATTTTTCAGGAATAAAATTATATTGATTTCTATAAGAGAGATTTACTTTCCTACTGAAAGTAAGAAAATTAATTTTGGTTCTGTGTTTGATTAAAATCATTCAAGCCTACAATTGAAATAGTTCGTGGTACGAGAATAGCGGAGAAGGTCGTTCAATTGAAAGTTGTGAATGACAAGGATTCGTCTAGCCAAAAACACAAGTGCGATCTTAGGAAAAAAGTTTATTACTATAAATATTATAAACCAGTTCGATTTTCAAAATTTTAATTTTTCACTCTGTAAGAAAATTGTTTTTTCTTTTTCCAACAATTGTGTCAGAGTTAGGTTGTGCTATGTTTATAACATAAACTAATACCAAAATTTTTCTTTCTTTCATGTGTGATTAATTTTGATAAGATGTGACATTCTTCTAATGATTACCATGTTTATGGATATGTATGCGAATGGATGTATGGTATTATTTTCTTATTATATATGATAAAATAATTTTTCCAAAGTTGTGATTCCTAGAAAATTGAATATAATTATTATTAATTTTCGGGCATGTAAAATTTGATCGTGAACCATCATCTCTACACAAGTTTTATTTTATTATTTTAGAATAAATTGTGTGAGCTGAAAATTGACATGGGACTTATATAACCTATATTTTCAGTGGAACTCGCTGAACCGAGATGCATCCAGGATGATTAAGACGACACAAACCTAACCCAAATAAATTGACAGTAGACCGACGGTGGTCTGAGGATGATGAACGATGGCAATGGTTGGTAGTGGAGGTCGACGGTGGATGTCTGACAGTGATGAACGATGGCAAAGGTTGGTGGTAGAGGCTGAAGAGGTGTTGTGAGGTCTAGTGGTGGCTGGTGGGGTGATCGGTGACAGGCCAACGATGGATGGAGGTTGTCCATGATGGTCCTCAATAGAAAAACAACGACGAAGACGATGTGAACCAATATTACACGAAAGCTTGTGGTGGCAAAATAGAAGACCCAAAGTATGCTTTGGGCTGAATTTTGTAATTTTAATTTTTCTTAGGATGGAATCATGGAAATTTTCGCTAGTCAGGGTCATTTAATTTTATGCTTTTCTTTCTGATAACTTGATAATATTTATTTGACTATGAATGTATGTTCATGCATTTGTATGATAAGCATGCAATATAGCTTAGGGAAAGAATGCCACATATACTTGCCATGCATATATTGGTCATTCATGATTGAAACCAGACATTAAAAACCTTGCATGAATTAAAAAGATTGAGTACGAGAAGGTCCCTAAACAAAACCTACGGCCTGCATCAATGGTCTCTTATGAAGCCTTGACAATTTAACTTCCCCTAGGTAGGATTGTCATGTGGACATCACTTGGGATCTTTCATGATAATAAGAATAATTATCTTGTAATTGTATGATAGTTGGTTGGCCCTATTATAAGTATTATTATGCGATATAATAAGAATTTTTTCTTCGAAGAGGACAACTAGTTATGTGTTACTCGGTGATATTGTCCCAAGATGACTCATTTTGTAACACCCTATACCTGGCCCGGTCCTTGAGTCTGAGTTCTAGGATGGTAAACTACCATCTCACATCGATTCCATCATAATCGTCACATGTAGTATACAAGCATCATTATTTTCTTTTGTTACTATACCAATTATCCGAACATAAAGACATACAAACTCAAATTAACGTTTAACTATGCTAACACATGACAAGAAACATAAAATGGACATACATCAAGCATTGGGACCACATACAAAATTTTCCCAAAAATCTTACGTAGGTATCGGTACTAAAGGAGTGGTATCGATATTTTCTTAAGTGGTATCAATATCACATGAAAAATTGATACCAAACTAGCATTTTGTTTCTCGCCTAATTTCAAAACATCGAAAATTATCGGTACCTTTCGCAAGGTATCGGTAAACTTACGCCGATACTGTACTCGGGCCAAAGTATCGATACCAAATCCTTATTATGTTTCCCTGCACCTTCGAAAATGCAGAGGTGTAGTTTTTAAAAATCAAATATCCATACCTCTGCTCCAGACTATAAAATCTTAGCATACTTCAACATTAAAACCATTCAAACTTAATCCCAAACAACATGCTTCATTCACCTAGTTAAAGAAACATCAAAATATTCTAAATAGTAACCCCAACATCATATTCAAGTCCACATACTTCCAACATAAATACATGCAAACAACCCAAAACTTGACTTAGCAAAACCGATATAAAATCTACCATATTGACCTATCACATTGCCTTTATTCCCTAAATATAAATAAGCATATAACACCTACTAATGAAAGCTAAATAATCGTCTTAGACCACTCCTCGAGACAACACCGCTCACACCGACACTATGTATCTACAATAGTTAAGAATGAGTGGGTAGGCTTAACAAGCTTAGTGAATGCTCGAAAACAACCACTACTCAAACAAGTCATTATGCAACAATGAAATATTGATAACGTATCCATGACATCCCTAGTTCTATATCATATTTTACATGTTTAACAATCTTTCATACAATCGTTTACTTATCGTTCACATGATTGTTAAAGCACATATATGAAAACACATATGAGGTACTTTTAATGATAGTTTTGAGTCTTGAGATTATGAAACATGCAGTGGACTCTAGCACACTTACCGGATACACGGATCTCTAACACACCACTTAGACTCATAGAGTTGAACATATACCATAAGTGAAGCTTTTAGCTAACACTTTCCAACACACCAAACACACATATCCTAGTGAATGGAGCTTAGCCCACTTTCCCTTATCTCTCTAGAAACTGTCATGGCCTCAACGGCCAACATCACAATACATATATAGGTGAGTACTCACAATCCTATGGCATGCCAACTATATCCAACGGTCTCATAAGGTCACAAGGCCAAAATATCCACATTATTATCACATATTTACTTACCGATTTTCTTGAGCTAAGCAAGTAAGGATATTGATGTCTCATCGCTTCCTCAGTTTACTCAAAAATCCAAAATTCACCATTAATGATCCTATTTTTGGCTTTTATATGAAACATGTGTTTTAGTGGCTAAAAGTTCAATTTAAGAGACTAGATATCATTTAAAACCAATGGAAAGAAGAATTGTTACCTTCGACGGGAGAAAGATGAAGATTTGACTCAAATCCGAGAAAACCCAAACTTGAGGAAGATGATGAAATTAATGAGATTTTTGAATGTTTTATTGAAGATTTAAGGAGGTTTAATACTTTGGAAATGAGGGATATCAAAATAGTATTGTTTGGAAATAAAAAATCGAAGGGAATAGAAAGGGAGAGAAAGGGACGACAAGTAAGGTAATGGGGAGAAACCTATCGTGAAACAAAACTAAGAATGAGAGGTTTAAAGGTTTAACTTTAAAAAATGGCTAAACTGCAACAAAAATGTTCCAAATATTGACTCTTTTACAAAACAATCCTATCTAAAAAATTAAAGGTTTTTAAAACTCTTTTTTAGAAATTGACTCAGTTCCTTAGTAACTACTGTCAAAAACATTATTGAATACCAACCTTACGAAATTTTGTATACATATAGGCTAAAATTCCTAAAATACCCTCAAAACTCCTAGGCCCTATTTTGGAGTGTTACAATTCTCCCCTTCTAAAAAGAATTTGTTCTCAAAAATTACCTGAGATAAACAAGTAAGGATATTGATGTCTCGTCACTTCCTCAGTTTCCCAAGTAGCCTATTCTGTTTTGTGGTTGTGCCACAAAACCTTAACCAACAAAACTCTCTTATTTCGCAAAACCTTCTCTTCATGAGCTAAGTTCTCTATCGGTTCCTCATCATAAGTGAGATGAAGTCGAACCTCAATCTCTTCTTCTGGCGCAATATGCGACAGATTTGGACGACACTTTCGAAGCATAAACACATGGAAAACATCATGAATTCACTCAAGTTTCGGTAGCAAATTGAGTCGGTAAGCTACCGGTCCAATTCTGTCAAGAACTTCATATGATCCCACATACCCAGGACTCAACTTACCCTTCCTTGCAAACCTCAAAACCTTATTCCAAGGAAAAACCTTTAAGAACACCTTAACGCTAGCTTGAAATTTTGTGTCTCGACGTTTCAAATCTGCATAAGATTTTTGCTTATCTGTTGCTGCTTTCAACCTCTCGCATATCATCTTCACTTTTTCTTCGGTCTCTCGAACTAATTCTAGTTTAGCGATCCTCTTTTCATGTAACTCCATCCAACACAAATGAGTCTTACACTTCTTACCATACAACGCCTTAAACGGTGGTATATGAACTTGCTTGGAAACTATTGTTGTAACACTTGAATTATCCTCTGAGATTGACTATCAGTTTGGGGATGATAAGCCGTACTAAAAGTAAGCTTCGATCCCAAAGCCTATTGCACAATTTTCTAAAACCTTGAAGTAAACCATGGATCTCTATTGGAAATAATCTAAACTGGAACCCCCTGCAGACTAACAATCTCAATAATATATAACTCTGCCAACTTCTACAATGAATAATTAGTATGCACAGTTGAGAAATGTGCACTCTTCAAAAAGCGATCAATTATAGCCCATACCAAATCCTTTCTCGATGGAGTCATAGGTAAACCCGAAACAAAATCCATAGTAATCCTTTGTCACTTCCATTCAGGAATCGTAATAGGTTGCAACAATCCTAAAGGAAATTAATGTTCAGCTTTCACCTTTTGACAAACCAAACATCGAGCCATAAAATTTGTAACATTACGTTTCAACCCAGGCCATTAATAAACCTCTTTAAGATCATGGTACATTTTACCACTACCGGGATGCATAGCCGTAAGGGTTACTATACGCCTCGGTAAAAATCGCTTGTCTTAAATCCATATATTGCGGCACACACAATCTACCTCAGAAATTCAAGATTTCTTCTGTATTAACATCTCCTTAACCCCTAACTCAACTTGATGAATCCTTTTCAATAGATCTCCATCTAATGGCTAGTTCTCACTAATTTGTTGAGCCAAACTTGGACTCATTTGATGTTCAGCTAAAAAACCACCATCACTAGCCAAAATGAAGAGCACAAACATAGCTGCAACTCTGACATCGATTTCCTACTTAATACGTACCAGGATGATACTCAATCACATAGGTAAAATCCTTTAAAAGCTCAATCCATTGTCTTTTCCTTAGATTCAACTTCTTTTGGGAGATGAGGTACTTAAGGCTCTTGTGATCAGTGTAAAGCACACACTTCTCTCCCTACAAATAATAACGCCAAATCTTAAGCACAAACATCAAAACAACTAACTCCAAATCATGACTTGGTTAGTTCCACTCATGCGTCTTCAACTGCCTTGAAGCATTAGCCACAACTTTACCTTCTTGCACTAACACACAACCGAGTCCTGTATAAGAAGCATCACTATAAACTACAAAATTTTTTCTTAGTTCTAGTTGAATCAATACAGGTGCTTTCCCTACACAACCTTTAGCTGTTCAAAACTTTTTTGCCTTTCATCAGTCCATTCAAACACCGCATTCTTTTGAAGTAGTTTCGTTAAGGGTCCAATAATAAGGGAAAACCCTTCAAAAAACCTATGATAGTAACCAACCAAACCTACGAAACTCTAAACTTCTGTAACACTCCTAGGCGGCTTCCACTTTATGCCAAATTTCACACTTACTTAACTTTGCATGTAGTTCTTATCCATCAAAATCTGTAAGACAACCCTTAGATGCTCGTTGTGATCCTCCTCAGAATGATAATACACCAAAATATCATCTATAAGGGCAACCAAAAATTGATCTAAGTATGAATAGAATACTTGGTTCATCAAATCCATGAATGGGGCATTAGTTAAACCAAACAACTTCACCAAAAACTCATAATGCCCATACCATGTCCTAAAAATAGTTTTTAACACATCAGACTCCGTCACCTGAAACTGATATACCTAAATCTTAAGTCAATCTTCGAGAACACCGTTGCACCTCGAAACTGATCAAACAAGTCATCTATCCGAGGTAACGGATACTTATTCTTAATGGTTAGCTTATTCAACGGTCTATAATCTATACACATCCACATCATACCATCCTTCTTATTCACAAATAAGAACGGTGCACCCACAGAGATTGTAACACCCCTTACCCATATACGAAATCGGAACAGAGTTCGAGGCATTACCAGACTTACGTCGTAACATTTAAACACATTCAAATCATACATTTTTCATACAATTTAAAACCTTTATCATTCACAATCATATTGTTCCTTACTAGGCTCATCACAACCTTAAAACATACTCAAAAGAAGTTTGGGACTAAATTGATGACATTTGAAACCTTTTGGAAACTTAGAAAATTTTCATCTCTGCAGGGGTCACACGCTCGTGTACCACGGCTGTGTCACTCACACGGCCAAGTGACACACTCGTGTCCCAGGCTGTGTGGAAATAGGGCATGAATACTAACATGGGTCACACGACCGACCACACGCCCATGTGCCAGTTCGTGTACCTTACACGGCCACAAGACACGCTCGTGTGTCTAGGCCGTTTCAAGTCTGTAAGGTATACTGACTTAATTCGAGAAGCTACCTAGGGGACGCACGGCCGTTTACCAAGGCTATCTGACACACACGGTCAAGCCACATGCCCGTGTGCTCAGGCGTGTTGAATGAAAATAGGCTTGGTTAAAGCCACATTTCTCACCCTCCACAAGCATACCTAAATACCACACTTCATGCCATTTCAATACACACATAGGCAATTACAACATGGCAAATTCATATACAAATCAAAACATTACATCACAAACCAAATCACTACTCAAAACTCAATCTTAAACATATCCAAAGCAACATATCATTATAAAAAATTTTACATATCTTCCTTATGTATTATTCTCAATCTTTCATCACCTAAATCATGCTTCTCAAACATATCAATTCATTGTCTATACTTCATAAGGGACATGGCCTTGGGAATTCTATTCGGTGTATGATAATTCCGAACATCCTTTAGTGTCCCGAGTGTTCAACGGGTAATGTAATGGATGATGTGATGAAAGCTCTAAGGACAGCATGTTAAAGAAGGTATGATTATATATTTTATCTCGAGTTGGTATAGGTATGTACACTGAGCTTATGAGTAATTCCTTGATATGTGATAATCTATGATGTATATAGTATTTGGTGAATACTATAGAAATGGCATGATTTGGAATAAGTCTTTGATATTTGATGACAATGAGATTATGGGTCCATGCTTATGATACATCGCTATGTGTTCTTACCATGATAGATGATATGATGTTGTATTAATTTGGTGAATAATAACTGTGAATGAATAAATTAGCCTGGACAGTGTTTGGCTATTGCAGTGGTGTAACTTTGAAAATACACCAAAAGTAGTAGAAAATTAGTTAGAAGCTAAATAAAATATGGGAATAAATATTAATGAGTCTAATTTCTTATAAAAGAAACCGTGTAAGCAAAAGAATTTCCTATAATGAGATATTTGAAGTTGCATGGGGCAGAGTCACAATGACTTCGAGATCCCCTACTCTGATTTTAGAAAATCATTATAAATTTAAACAAAAATGTTTATAAGTTATGATTTATATACTTAGAATCCTTAATGAGTATAGTTTCAAGAGAAATAGACGATAACATTATTCAAGTTCTGAGCTATGAGATAATTGAACTTTAATGCAAAAGGGTCTGAACTGTCAGATAGTGAATCAGGGGTAACTTTGAGGAATAAACAGTACTAATTGGATAAATAAAAAATTCTGTAAAATTTATGGTAGAAAGGTATATGAGTCTAGTTTCAATAAAAATTAATGCAACTTAATTTGGAGTTCCGTAGCTCCAGTTATAAATAATTTAGTGACTGTTACTCAGGAAGACAGCTTGTTGTGAACTTGAGAATATGTTGTAAACATTGATAAAACATGTTAATGAGTTACTTATTGTTTTCATATGAACTTACTAAGCGCAAAGCTTACCCCCCTTTCTTTCCCATGTTCCCTAGGGTTGCCAGGTTAGCTTGGGTTGGAGGCCGTCAGAGATATTATCACACTGTTGAGTTAACGCTATCAGCGTAAGTAAATCCTAGTGTTCCGAGTCTATGGCATGTATAGGGTTTTAATGTTGAGTATGTGATATTATGATTTAGCCAAAGGTGTTGGCTTGTATTGATAAAGTGTTGTAGCCATGTGAATTGGCCTATGTTGGCTAATGATGTTGTGGGCCTAAATGTTTATTCATATATATGTATGATACTATCTCTTGTGATGTGGCTTATAGCATGTATGCCTAGAGATTGAAATGAGATTCATTGATGAGTTAGTAACTGATGCAAGATTAGGTGATTGATAAATAGTTAATAATGCCTCATGAATGGTTTGTGGAAATGATTATGCATGCTTAGTGATGGACATGAGGTTTGTGATGTAATGATAGTCATGACTAGTATGTGATAATGATGTGAGCAAATTCTATGATATTTATTGCATAAGAAATTGACTTGAGCATAACATGTTTGTAGATGTTTAAGAGCTCATTTATGCCATGTTGTATGTTATTGGATAAGTATGTGTGCACATGTTGTGAGGGTGACAAATGGCTTGGAAAATAGCCTTGTAATTGTCCACAAGGGTAGACATACGGGCGTGTGTCTAGACCGTGCGTGACATACGGTCTGCCCCCATGGGCGTGTTGTCCAACCGTGTGTCCCGTGCACCTAAGTTTTTTTCAAGTCAGTATGCATGATAGTAGTACACGGGCAAGAGACACGACCATGTGTCTCAGTCATGTGAAGGACACGGTCATAGGACACGGGCGTGTGCCTTGGTCGTGTAGTTTTGGCAGAATGTCCAGGTTTTTTGACACGGGTTCGGGACACAGGCGTGTGCTCTATACCCACACGGGCATATGAAGGCTTGATGCAAGAGATTTTCTAAGTTTTTCATGAGTTCTCGGTTGGGTCCCGAACCACCCCGGATGTATGTTTTGGGCCTCGTAAGCCCATATATGGGACAAATTGCGTGTGAAAAGAAAAGTTTTTAAATTGATCAAAATTTTACGGCCCGAGTTTTGTGTGATTGATTGAGTTTAAGTCAGGTAACGCCTCGAACCCTGTCCCGACGTCGGATACGGGCGAGGGGTGTTACACCATAACAGCCCATATTTCACACTAAAAATTAGATTTTTACCATCAATTTTACCCTTTTTACAATTAAGTCCCTTTTTAGGTGTTTTCACATAAAACTACTAGGTAAAAGTTGTTAAACACACATCAAACCGTTATATTCCTTCATTATTCATCAAAATACAATTATGTCACACATGGGTAAATTTTCATACATGCATCCTAGCTCAAAATATTACTAAAAAATGATAGAACATGCTTTCTAGATTTTAAAATCGAAAAGAGCATTAAAAACGGGTATGAAAATCACTTACAATCAAGGCTTGAAAATGTTGAAACCCTAGCTATGGTGATAAGCAAAATTCGGCAGCCCTATGGAGAAGATGAGTCTATTTTTGTGTTAGTTTTCCCTTTTTAATGACTATATTTACCAAATAACAAAAATGCCCTTAATGCCTTTCTTTGTAATTTTTCATGTACAAGCCCATTTTTGTCCAAAATTTTAGAAATTGATTAAATTGCTATTTAAGACCTCCTAATTAATATTCCAAAGCAATTTCATACTAAAAGCTTCTAGAATGCAAGTTTTGGAACTTATTCAATTTAGTCCCTAATTTCAAATTAAGCATTTTATACATATAATTTCTTCATGAAATTTTCACACAATCATGCAATCATATCATAGACCTCAAAATAATTATAAAATAATTATTTCTATCTTAGATTTGTAGGCCCGAAACTACTATTCTGATTAGGCCCTAATTCAAATTATTATAGAATGATTGTCAGTTCTAATCTGAAATTCTGAATCGGAAATCAATTTGCGTTGTACCCCTTTTTAACTTGTAATTCACTGACACACCTCTTAGCCTCACAAATTTGCTGGTTAAATATCAATTTAGTTTCTAGGTCAGCCAATAACTACTCATCATCTAATAAGATTAATTGCATGACTATCGATCGTAAAACACATAAAGATTTCTCGCTCAGAACATCCAAGACTATAATAGTTTGCCCAGAGTGATAATCAATCACTAACTCATAATCTTTCAACAATTCAAACCATCTTTAATTCTTGTGTCGAATGATTCTTTACCAGATGCAAGCTTAACCAGGATTGACGCTTCAGTTAACAATGTCTTCAACTGTTTACCACTTTATTAATAAATATCATATCATTCGGACTTCCCAATCGCGATAACTTTCTCAATTAGAACCGTTCCAATAGATATAATTCTGTATCACATCTTCTAGAATATGAATTCATCATTTAGACTATCCATCTATTTACCGGTGAACTTACAAAACATATTTTCCAAACTTAAGGATAAATTAAACACATATTCTCAATTAACCCTTCAAGCAAATAATCCCATCAGGCTAAACAACTGAATCGATTTTGGCTGTTGATCAATAACTTTTCAAAGAAAACCTTTCTTCTTGTTGTCAGGATAACTCAAATATACATTTTATTGCAATTTCTTCAAGATAATAATCAAAGATCTTTAAAAACAAAATAATTCAAATGTGACGTAACATCTCGCTTTCAACCTATGGACATTTATCAAGATTAACTGGGAATAATAACCGATACACAAATTTGACTTGATCTTTCACCGTTTACACTTTTGCCAATGTCAACCCTCTTTGAAGAAAATAGAAAGGATTATATAATAAAGTTATCACATCCATTAATCATCGAAGCGTTGAACCATACTAAAGCCACTTTTATCATATAGAAATCATAATGCCATAATAAGACTAATGTCTAAACCATAAAAATAGATAAAATCCCCAATTGTTAATACTGCATTTGGAACCCAAAAGAAAATAGAAAATGGTTCCCTCAGCAAACAATGTAGAAACACAACATCTATAAATCTGGTAAATATACCACTGTACTCCCAAGATCAAACCAGAAATTTTAGATCATATTAGATATGGCCATCTCTGTTAAAAGAATATCCCTTGCAGACAATCACATAGAATCATAAGAAAATAGAGATAGTGTAATCGCAAATATAATAATACTATATTGAGCTTTTTAAGAAAGCACCCATATCAGATGATATGTAACACCCCTATCCCGTAACCGTCGCTGGAATAGGTAAGGGGCATTACCGGACTTGTAACTCATGTCAGAACAGTAAAATTTTGAACTTTTTCTTGAAATAAAGATCATTCATTTAAATAAGTACTAAGCACAGCCAAGGATAAAATTTAAACTTCTCTAAGTAAACATTCAAAAGATGCCATTTTCGCATGGCTTATATACATTAACCAAAAATATTCTTCCGCCACTAGTCTATTCTATACATGCCATAAAATAATTCTAAACATAACAGTAACAAGCAGTGGACAGTGATAGTGTGACTAGTTGCTGACGATACCTGAGCCTGTAGCTTCGCAATGAGATCTATAAAACAGAGAAAACAAAGTAAACGGAGTAAGCATTACAATGCTTAGTAAGTTTTAAGCAGTGACAATAGATAACAATCAAATTATAACATAGTTGTTCGTATTTTTATTTCACTCTTCCTTCGGGCATACCATCCCTTTACCGAATATGCACATCTCATCATATACAATAGGCAGATAAACTTTCACATAAAAGTGAGCTCATGTGACATAGATATATTGTATGATTTCACATATCCTCTCACACTGATCCGAAGTCACATAATCATAGGAATAGTCTCATAGATTGCTCTCATATGCATCACATAACTACCTTATGATTTAGTTCAAATCAAGCTCACATATAAACTTGGAGTACATACCTGTTTAACCTTTCGCATTGAATATATTTATATGCAATTCTTATTACGAAGTCTTATAGCTCTAACCTCTACTCGGATTATCGGTGAGACCTTTAGCTCAGACGAAATCTCCACATGAAGTTATCGGGTCTTACGCGGACAAAATCTCCACACGTAGTCATCGGGTCTTACCCAAACATAATCTCAACACGTAGTCATCGGGTCTTACCCGGACATAATCTCCACACGTAGTCATCGGGTCTTACCCGGAATATATTTCCAAGTTTCATGTACATTTAATCACATGTTACAACATTCACATCGACTGTCATATTTGTAATTCATTTGCCTCGTCCAAAAATCTAATAATACACACCTTTCACCGTTTGTCATTTGGCCACAATATATATATATACACATCTCGTACATATCTCACATTAGCCATTTGGCTTTACCACATATCCATCTCATACACGTTTCGCATTAGCCATTCGGCCTTACCACATATATTCATGTTCACATTCATCACATTGGCCATTCGGCCTTATCTCATATATGCATGTTCACATTCATCACATTGGCCATTCGGCCTTATCACACATACGCATGTTCACATTCATCACATTGGCCATTCGGCCTTATCACACATACGCATGTTCACATTCATCACATTGGCCATTCGGCCTTATCACACACATATATATACAGGTTCACATTCATCATATTGGCCATTCGGCCTTATCACACATACGCATGTTCACATCCATCACATTGGCCATTCGGCCTTATCACACATACGCATGTTCACATTCATCACATTGGCCATTCGACCTTATCACGCATATATATATACAGGTTCACATTCATCACATTGGCCATTCGGCCTTATCACACATACGCATGTTCACATTCATCACATTGACCATTCGGCCTTATCACACATATATATACGGGTTCACATTCATCACATTGGCCATTCAGCCTTATCACACATACGCATGTTCACATCCATCACATTGGCCATTTGGCCTTATCACACATACGCATGTTCACATTCATCACATTGGCCATTCGACCTTATCACACATATATATACGGGTTCACATTCATCACATTGGCCATTCGGCCTTATCACACATACGCATGTTCACATCCATCACATAAAATCCTAAATCACAATATAAATTTTCATGTATTCACATCACAATTATCCAAATATACTTCACATACCACATATACTTTCACGTATACACATTGTCTTGCCTGAATCTACATCTATCATTTTCCAATATCACAATTTAGAATTCACGTATGGGTTTAATCAATAGCTTATGAGCAACTAAAACAAGTTTATCAAGGTTTACAACATAATCTCAAATTCAGCACAAGTTGTTTTTCCTGAGCAATAGTCACTAAATTATTTATAACTGGAGCTAAAAAACTCCAAATCACTTTCTGTTAATTTTTCCTGAATATAGACTCGTATATCTTCCATCCATAAAATTTCCAGAATTTTAGGTTTGGCCAATCAATACCAGATTTTTCTTAAAGTTTCCCCTGTTTCACTATTTGACTAATCTTACCACTCTTCACTACGAATCAAATTTCTCATTTTACAGAATTAAAAATGTGTTGTATTTGATTTCATTTGAAACTAGACTCATTAAGGAGTCTAAGCATATAAATTTTATCTTATAACCATTTTTTACAA
This sequence comes from Gossypium hirsutum, assembly GCF_007990345.1. Taxonomy (NCBI): domain Eukaryota; kingdom Viridiplantae; phylum Streptophyta; class Magnoliopsida; order Malvales; family Malvaceae; genus Gossypium; species Gossypium hirsutum. The sequence continues at coordinate 29,932,050 of NC_053424.1, forward strand.
TTTATAATGATTTTCTAAAAACAGAACAGGGGATTTCGGAGTCATTCTGACACCGTCTCACACAACTTTAAATATCTCTTTATAGGAATTTTCTTTGCTCACAAGGTCTCTTTTATAAGAAACTAGACTAATTAAGCCTTGATTACATATTTTATTTATCCTATAATTCCACACCAACAATTTATAGTGATTTTCTAAAATCACGTTACTGCTGCTGTCCAAAGCAAATTATTACAATTTGCTCTTAAATTTCCAAGTCCAAACACTTGTGAACTTACCATTTGAGTTTATGACATATCATGGCCACATCATATCTTATTAAATCAACTCATTATGTCCTACTATGATTGAATTTACTCAATGTTTAATCACTTAAAACTTACCTCAGATGTTGTCGAACGATTTCGGCGGCTATTCGATCACTTTTTCCTTTCCTTTATCCAACTTTGGTCCTCTAAGCTCTTGAGCTAATTCAAACAAATTTAACTTATTAAAGTCTCATTATGCTAGCTTATGGCCGAATATGACAATGAATTTGATAGGTCATATGGCCACCTTTAGCTCAAATACAAAATGGTCATACGCATTTTTAATCACATTAAGCAATTTAGTACAATTAATCAAACATTTCCTCATGTGCACCTTTATGACCAAATACACACATCATTAACCTAATATCAATTAACTAAGCACTTAACAAATTCTCCTTGAGCCAATTGTCTAAGTCAAGATAGGATCATCATTATGCTTACCTATAGCCGAATGTACAACATCAATCTATGCATTCATTCGTGTGGCCGAATATGCATGTCTATGTTGAGGCCGATTGCATACTTAATACATTCTACAAGTATGGTCACTTGTATTGACCGAATACCATTTTGTTTCAAGTTCAAAACTTGGCTAATACACATATATGCACTATTAAAACATCCTCTCCATTCCATCAATTCAACACATGCATTACTCATTAATATACAAAATTATATTCGGCCTTAGCACACCTCTTGCTGGCCGAATTTTTTCTCCATCTAGCAACATTTTATGTACTATGCCGAACCAAAAAGATCAAACACCTAGCTTAATCATTTCAAAAACACTTAACCGGCCTTTGACCAAGACTTTAAACAAAGTCTATGTCCGGCTATCACACATATGGGCATAATTAGTTCAAAGTTTTAACAAGATTAATTTCTTTGATCTTAACCTAAATGACAACCCCCATTGTTCATCTAGATTTAGCATGAAACAAACACCAACCAAGAAAACAACACCCATGGCCGAGTATCATCTTCATCACATAGCAAGATTTAAACCATGGGCTAGGTAGAACTCAAACTAACATAAAAAATATGCATGAATCTCATGGAACAACATCAAACTTACCTTAAACTAGCTACAAGCATGGCCGAATCTCTTCAACATTTCCTCCTCCTAAACACCAACCAACCGAACATGAAGCAAGAAAATCCTCTTTTTCTTCTTTCCTCCTTAGAATTTTCGGCCAAAAGAAATGTTAAAGGATGGACACTTTTTTTTTCTTTGTTTTCATCACCCTCCATCTCCTTATTTTATTACTAACCCCTTATTTTATTATTTCTAACATAAACCATTAACACAACATGTTTATGACATGTTTTACCCATCACCCTTTGTCATGGCCGGCCACTAGTAATTAAATGGGGGAAATTGACATGCAAGTCCACCCCTTTGATTACATGCACTAATAGATCCTTATAGATTAACCTATCACATTTCAAAAGTGTCACACATAAGTCCTATTAACTAAATTCACATGCCATTAACTAAATCAAGGCTTAAAACTTTCACACATTCATATTCACATATTTTAGACAATAATTATCATATTCAAATAATTTGGTGACTCGGTTTAGCGGTCCCGAAACCGCTTTCCGACTAGGGTCACTTTAGGGGTGTCACATGATAAATATCTCGATGATGTCTCAGAGGAATCCAAAAGTAAAGCATTACTCATATGCACTAGAATCCACGATAACAGAAGCAATATAATCTTCATGTACATTCAACAGAACAATAACCAATAGAAACAGAATACCAACATCATACAAATTTTACCGTCGACCTTCTATCGACATAATGTAATAAAATACCAGAGAAAAATAGAATAATGCTGATCATAACCCGCACATCCCAACAATGCTTTAGTATATCAGTATTTAAATAATGTTTTCATACGATAAAAAAAATTTCATCTCAAAATATACAGTTACACATAGCTCTAAGGATAAATGTACACATAGAATGCCAAGAAGAAACCATAGTAACTACCCAACTATAACCACTGCACTCAACTATCATTTCAATTTAAACATTATTCCACTGTCTAATTCTGTCATCACTGATTTCACAAAATAGAAATCAATTCAGAAGAACTTCCAGTTAATACGTTCTTTAGGCATCATACCTAAATACTTTCATCTCTTCAAATTCAACTTCTTCTTTAATAGTGAATTGGCATATTACGAATGGTCTTAAACACCATTCAATATATTTTTTGTTACTACCTTCACTTGCGGACTCATTCTCTTATCTGATCACAGTAGTAATCCTTCAATCACGAAACTTTGTAATTCCACACTTGTAAGCTTATTTAATCCATATAATACGGATTTCATTACAATTCTTTACCAATGAGGGGTGAGGGTTGTAAAGCCAAAAAAAAATTTAACTCTCACGTAAACATGCATATCACACATACTATTTTGAATGACTAGTTCATTACTAATTCCACATTCTCAAAACATCTAGCAATCATTTACTTATGATCACTTTTATAATTAACACATAGCTCATATGATAAATCAAATCATTAATTCCAAATCAAAATATTCACTAGACAATCATATATCCAACATCACAACTCTTATATTCATATAATTACAACATTTATCAATAGCAGAACATCATGCATTCTGATTCATACCTTTATAAGTTCCAACTCATCACCAACACATTTTCACTTAAACATTTGAGTACCACTTTCTGCACTATCAGAATTAGCTCGGTTGGAAAGCACATCTATCTAGTCAAAATAATTTTTCATCAGAGTCGGGAGATATCACACTATCTCAGGTTCTATATGGCATGTATAGCTAGACTCACATATGCTACGTTAGTCCTAGAATCGACTAAACTATAGCTCTGATACCACTAAATGTAACACCCCTTACCCATATCCGAAATCGAAATAGAGTTCAAGGTATTACCAGACTTACGTCATAACATTTAAACACATTCGAATGATACATTTTGCATACAATTTAAAACCTTTATCATTCACAATCATATTGTCCCTTACTAGGCTCATCACAGCCTTAAAACATACTCGAAAGAGCTTCAGGACTAAACCGATGACATTTGAAACCTTTTGGAAACTTGGAAAATTTTCATCTCTGCAAGGGTCACACTCCCGTGTACCCCAGCTGTGTTACTCACACGGCCAAGTGACACACCCGTGTCCCAGGCCATGTGGAAACAGGGCATGCATACTGACTTGGGTCACACGACCGGCCACGCGTCCATGTGCCAGTTCGTATACCTTACACGGCCACAAGACATGCCTGTGTGTCTAGGCCGTGTCAAGTCTATAGGGTATACTGACTTAATTCGAGAAGCTACCTAGGGGACACACAGCCGTGTACCAAGGCTATGTGACACACACAGTCAAGCCACACGCCCGTGTGCTCAGCCGTGTTGAATGAAAATAGGCTTGGTTAAAGCTGCATTTCTCACCCTCCACAAGCATACCTAAATACCACACTTCATGCCATTTTAATACACACATAGGGTATTACAGCATGGAAAATTCATATACAAATCAAAACATTATATCACAAACCAAATCACTACTCAAAACTCAATCGTAAACATATCCAAAGCAACATATCATTATAAAATGTTTTACATATCTTCCTTATGTATTATTCTCAATCTTTCATCACCTAAATCATGCTTCTCAAACATATCAATTCATTATCTATACTTCATACTAAAATATGCCAACACAAAAGCATTATAAACATCACATATGTCGTTTATCAAACACATACTTTAGGCCAACTTAAATGGCCAATACACACCAAACTTTATAAGCCAAATCAGATGGCTAAAATCACAACAAAATATACCATCTTAACACTAACCCATACATGCCATAAACCAAGCCCCAAAGTGTAAAAATACCGTAATTCAATAACTGGATAGTGTGATACAATCTCTGTTGACTTTCAACCCGAGCAAACATTCAAAACACTACAAAACATAGAATATAACACAATGTAAGCTTCACAGCTTAGTAAGTTCGTATATGAGTCTAAAATGAGCATAACATTCGTATAACAGTTTCGAATTAGATAAATTTTAACAATTAAAACATCAATTCATGAACTAATTTCAAATTATTCATGTCCTCATTCATAAGTTTTCAACTTCATATAACTCGACAATCATATACACAAGTTCAAAAATCGTATTATAACATCATGTATACGAAATATCCATATGGTCGAATATACATGGTCTTGTATACACATAGTCACAAACCAAATTCTAAAATATTCATATCATTTGATCATAAAACCAAATACACATTCCATAATCACATATATACTTCATTTGCATCACACATTATTTGTAATAAATCATTATGTTACTTACTTACCTTATATTAAATAGATAATAAGTTTATTCATACCTGGCCATTTAGCTCGTTTAATGAATTCAAATACCACATCAGCATGAATTCTTCTAAGCATAAACTTTTAATAATTCATCGGCATAAAGCCTGCTAGGCATAAGCCTAAATTACACACCGGCTCAAGGCCTGCTAGAATTAAAGTCTGATTTTATATTCACAGGCAATAAGCCTGCTAGGCATAAAGCCCAATTACATTCACCAGCACAATGCTTGCTAGGCTTAAAGCCCGAATATCACTATTATAAAACTGTTTCATACACAATTTATATAACAAAAACTTCAGATATTCTATATTGACCATTCGAACTTTCAATGCAAATTAAACTCAAATACAGTATTTATATTTTTAAACACATTCGACTAGCTCTTTTATGAATCTATAGATTCTAAAACAGCATATTAAACCAAGTTACATTCAATATAAATGATGTTTAATTGCTTAAAGACTTACACTTTCTTTCTCGACTTGACTTTGCCCGTTGAACCATTCGGAATCGTTAAGTATACACGGTAATCACATAGAGCTCGTACAATGCCATATCCCAGATATGCTTACATGTTCTCATATATCGATGCCACTGTCCCACACAGGGTCTTACACGAAGTCACATCTTGGTAACCTAATGTCATGACATTTATATCCTATACTATTCTTAAGGTTCGTACGAGCTTTCGGATGTCATAACTTTGTCGATTCTTGCTCGTATTAAATCATTCGATATTCATGACAATTCAATGATAATAAACAAGTATTTATAACACAATTTAAATACGTTTATTAGCATACGAACTTACCTGGCTAAGTTGTAAATATACCAAAGTTTAGGGGCATTTTGGTAATTTTCCCATATTCCTTGATTTTCCACCCGATCTTGATCTAAATTAATAATTTCATTCAATAAATTAATTTAGATAGTAAAACACTTCATCTCATGCAATTTGGTCATTTTTGACTTTTTTACAAAATTGCCCCTAAGGTTTTACTTTTATTCAATTTAGTCCTTGAGCTCAAAACATGCAAATTAACCATTTTTAACCATAATTAAGCTTAGGAAAATGTTCATGATATCAAAACAGCCCATAAATCACTTTATGAAAAAATTACATTTTTGCCCCTGATATTTCAACTTCTTTACAATTTAGTCCCTATATCATAAAAATGCAAATTCTTGAAATTGAGTACAATCCTACTATAGCCGAGTATCACCAACGTCCCTAGCAGCCCACACATTTCATTTATTCACACTTTTACCACACAATTTATCATATTTCATAATTTAGTCCAAAATTGACAAACTAAAATTCACTTAACAAAACTCATTAATCTAACATCAAATATTTATTTTCTATCATTAAACATCAAGATACTCAAACATTCAATAATGACATCATCCAAATACTTTAACAATTTTGAAATCGGAGGTATGGGCTAGCTAGATTACGAAGAAACGATCTCAAAAACGTAAAAATTATCAAAAATCGGGACGAAATAGACTTACATGCATGAAGATGAATGGCCGAACCTTAAAATAACAACCATGGCTTTCTTTTCTTTCATATTCGGCTGAAAGAGATGAACTTTTTCATGCATTTTCATGTTTTATTTATTTAATTACCTTTAATAACCTATTTACAATTTTACCCTTAATGTAAAACCACTAAAATATTTCATGCATGACCAAACATGTCTAATCAAAATTCAAATGGTTTAATTACCATTTGATGACCTTCACTTTAAAATCCAAATCCAAATAACACCTTTTTCTAACAGCATGCAACTTTTGCGTTTTATGCGATTTAGTCCTTTTTGCTTAATTAACTATCGAAACGATAAAATTTTTCAATGAATACCATCTTATTGCCACTCCGTAAATATTTATAAAAAATATTTACTACTCAGTTTATAGAAACGAGGTCCTGATACCTCATTTTCTAAATGCAATTGACCTTAGGGTCATACCACTTGAATTTAATAAATCGCTTGTAAAACAAAATCACAATATCAAAAACATTTTTAAATTCACAATTAACTCATAAATATTAAATATAATATTTACAAATCTACTAGCCGGATTTGGTGGCACCGAAACCACTGTTCTGATTAACCCTTAAAACGGGCTATTACAGAGATACACTCAGTCGAATAAACCCTCTATCTAACAACTCTTGGAACTGAATCTTTAACTCCTTGAGCTCTTTTGGTGCCATGTGATTGGGCACAATAAACACCAGTGCAGTACCAGGATAAAGCTCAATTCCAAACTCCACTTCTCGTTCTGGGAGTAAGCTAGACAACTCTTCAGGAAACAAGTCAAGAAAACCCTTAACGGTTCAGATATCCTGAACTCTCAACTCTTTACTAACTGAGTTCATCACATAAGCTAAGTAAGCTTCACAACCTTTCCCCATCATCTTTTTAGCTTTCAAAGTCGAAACGACATTAGACAGGAAGTCTTTCACCCATTACAACAAATTTCAACCCATCACTATTCCTCAAGGTAACTCGCTTAGTTTCAAACTCCATCTTAGCCTTATACTCAATCAATCAGTCCATGCCAAGAATAACATGAAAACCATAAAATGGCAATTCCATGAGATTAATAGAGAAAACGTGCCCTTATATCATAAGGGGGCATCTACGATAAACCTTATTTACCACAACACTATCTCCAATAGAACTAATTACAGTCATACCCAAATCAATCATCTTTACAGGAATCCCTAACATACAAGCTAATTCACTCAAAATATATGAATATGGAGGACCAGAATCGACCAAGGAAAACAATGTAATAGATTTGCAAAGTGAATGTAACTATAATAACATTAGTTGGATCTTAATCATTAGTGTAACCTCCCAAACCCGACCTAGATGTTATGGCTAGATTGAGAAGGCTACATTAGCTACCAAATTGGCTAAGCTAATTTACATTACTTTTTAAGAGTTTAAATAAACTCATTTTAGAGAAAACCGTAGTTGAACTTTAAGTTAGCTTAAAAGCATTCATTCATTAGGTCGTCTATGCTTAGGATTCATTTTATTGTTGATAGTGTTGTTTTAGAAAAATCATTTGCTTGTCGCTCTTCTTTAAAAAGAAACTCGAAGTAAAACTAATACAGTGGAAAAACCATTTTTCAAGTCATTTTGGAAAATTAGTTGCCTTATCGATTTGGTTTTCAAAAACAGTTTATTTGCAATGTAGTGAAACTAGGGAATAGTATCAAATTTTACTTAAGCCCGATATCATACATTATTTAATTATTATGCTTGAGTAATCTATGCATGTAAAAATGCCCAAAAGAAAAGTCACCAAGCCAGAGATCTGAGATAATTAAAAATTACAAGCCAAAACCAATAAAGACTTAATAATACTTATTAAGAATAGTCCGAGATCCAAGGTGATTCTCTAAATGCTGAGCTGAGTCCTAATTTTGAGGTTTACCTAAAAAGTTAAAAACTATTGGGGGTTGAGCTTATGAAAGCTCAGTTTGAGTTGAATAATTATTTAAATGGGAAAAAATATCAAATATAGTGAAACATATTAGCATTAACTGAAGAAAATAGAACCATCATAGGAATTTCATGTCATTACATAGCCATTATCAAATTGATGTCAAACGGTGTATGAGCATAGGTCATCATTCATTCGAGTAACAATCATTAATTTCAATACCATTCAATACAACAAAATACAATGCGTAGCATAAATCAATAACATTCGAATATGTCGTGCACATGATGTAATGCAAAAAGGTTCCTACCCATATCATCCACTACACACCACGAGTTCCCTAGAACCCGTCTGCCAAAATCCAAAACATTATGAGCATAGCTCGATGTGATAAAACCACCAAATAATCAATAATGCAAAAAATTTGCCGGATATCAAATAGTGTGAGATAATCGCCAATAACATATAATATGTGATAAAATCACCAATCCCCTCAGTACTCTAGGTGCAGTGCACTAACTATCAATAATACGAACTTAATATGCCGCTGGTACTCCACAAAACTCCTCTGTCAACCAAAAAATCCCAACCCAATGCATACGCAATATGTCACACAATCTCATATACAATCATATCTCAATACATTTCACATACTTTTCATATACAATCATATATGCAATATGTCCTGAATAATCACATACTTTCAGTAAATGGAAACAGCGTTCCAATCTTTCAAATAACCATTGTGTTGGTATCAATCAATATCGTTCAATTTCACATACTTTATGGATTTTGATTGTGCATAAATAGCACCCTTTTTAGTACGCAATATAAAAAATATCTCATGCGTTTAAATCATACATAAGCTTAATATCTCAACACATTATATCATTTAGTCAAACATTCTTATATCTCATAACTCAAATATGCAATTACAAACTCAATCAAACATCTATACTATCAAACTAGCAATTTTGCCAACATGTCAATCTTTTAAGGCTTGAAACATACCTGGTTCGGCCACTCACAAAATCAATAATTTGGCTATTAAGACAATCCAATCAGCAAGCTAATTTATCATATTTAACATTATATTTAAATTTTCTAACAATTTTATGAGTTTAGGGCCTACACCTTATTTTTCGTTTCCTCGCAACACACTAGCGAATCTTCCAATTTTCCTTAATAATTCCTTAAACGAACCTATACCAAAATTCAGTAAAAATTCAATCAATTTACCATTAAACCAGCCCCGAAAAACCCACTTATGAGTTCAAACCAATTGTTGACATTATAACTATTATATGAATCCAAACTAGTTAGATTCCTTACACTGTATCGATGCAAACCGTATGTACAGTCGTTCTTTGCCTTTAATAATGATTTGGGGCGTTTGGGTCAGCACCTAATTCAATAATATACTGGAAAATAAGTAGCTAATGAGTGATTAAATTTCTTCATTTAATCAATTCATAACCTTTACCCAACAACTATGTCGAAATAACAAACTAGTTACCCTTGATTGCACTTATGCTTCACGATTTGTGGGATCTAAATGGCCAATCGATCGAGAATATTTTTCCCTAATTAAAATGGGTTTAAAATTTGACTAGGAGGGTTCAAGAATTGTAACACCCATTACCCGTATTCGACGTCGGAACAGGTTACGAGGCATTGCCGGAGTTAAACACAATCAAACATACATTTCCCAGCTGTAAATTTTTGTCCAAGCTAAAACTTTTTGCATTTAATCATACAGTCCCTAACACGAGCCTATGAGGCTCAAAACATGCTTTGGAAGTGGTTCGAGACTAAATCGAGAACTTTAAAAATTTTCACTAAATAGGGGTCACACGCCCGTGTGGCTATAGGACACGCCCGTGTGGGCAGGCCGTGTGGTCACACACGCCCGTGTTCTAACCCTGTGTAACTCTCTATTTTTCACCCAAGAACAAATTAAAGACACACGCCCGTGTGCTAGGCCATGTGGTCGATTTAAAATTTATGATTTTTCATGAAATAGGTGCAGACTTTACATGCCTAGGACACACGTCCGTGCCTAAGGCCGTGTCATCCATACGGCTGAGACACACGCTTGTGTCTCTATCCATGTGCTCAATTCTGAGCAATTTGTTTCTCAAAGTTAAGGTGCAAGGGGCACACGAGTGGAACAAATGCCCATGGGGTAGACCATGTGCATACACGGCCTAGACATGTGTCTATCCGTGTGGACAAAAATAAGGCTATTTACCAAGCCATTTTCCACCCTTTAATGCATACACCTACACAACATAAGATAACACCAACCGAAACATATATATACAACCAAATCAGCCACAACCAAGACATCAACACATCTATACTTATCAACTCAATCAAGTAAATTCCCACATCCATGAAAGGCATCATCATATAAATTGCTTATACCAATAATAGCCAATTTCAAATGGCCTTATACAAAATAAACTTTCAACCAATATGAGCCAACACATTTGGCCAAATCAATTTTGACACAACAAAATGACCAAGTCCCCTATACATGTCATAACTCAAAATGTTGAAATCATTGATACCAAAATAATTGTCAATAGTGTGAGTGGATCTCTAATGATCTCCGAATTCTCGAGCTAGCTTGGTGGCAGTATAAGGCAAGGGAAAGGAAGGGAGTAAGCTAAAAAGCTTAGTAAGTTCCTATGCAAATAATAATCATCATAACCACACATACAATTAACATAATGAAAATTGGTATGAATGTCAATAAATTTTTTTAGTCATAACTTACTCAATCACCACCTTACCAAGGGTTTATCACATATCAAGCTCATTACGTATGAGTTTTACGTACATACCTGTACCAACTCGCAACATAACCGTAGTCTTTCACAACTTTGACATTCCCGTTGAACACTTGAAATATTAACGGATACTCAAAAATTTTGCACATAAGTGCCATACATGTAGCCAAAGTTACCTCACATCTCATAATACATATAGGCTCGTTTTCGAGCTATTCACGGGTCTGCTCACACAAGATGTCGGTCAAGAGTTAGCTACACAGTGCTGCTCACACAAGCTGTTAGGTATCCACAACATATGCTGGCATACCTAACCACTAGTAGGACGTATAAGGCCAGCACCCGAATCACATAAACACATAGGTTCCTAGTGACATGTCACTCGTATTCTATTCTAGTCCTAAGGCTCAATCGAGAGTTCTCGCTTCTCAAAACTTTGTTGAATACATCCAAGAGTCAATCATAATTTATAGAATATTAGACCATTTAAAACATAGATATAACAATACATTATTTACATACGAACTTACCTTGGAACAAAAATAGTAGAATTTGACCTAGTCGTCAAACATTTTGTTTTTTCCCCGATCTAGGTCTGAACCTTATTTTTCTTGGTCTATAATAACAAATTTAACTTATTTAATACACATATTGTTTAATTCAGTCCAAAAATCATATTATGGAAAAATTACATTTTTTCCCTTAATGTTTCAATTTTTATAATTTAGTCCCTAGGCTCGTAAATTGAAATGTATTCAATTTCTTCAAAACCCAAGCCTAGCCGAATTATTTTCATACTTATACCATCCCACATTTTCCACTTAATCACACTTTTACTACTTATTTTATAACTTTTACAAATAGGTCCTTTTTGACATTTTTACCGAACATCACTTAGCAAAAAGTTGTTTTTCTAACAACGAACATGCATTTTCTACCATTAGCCATCAAAATACATACATGTCTAACATGGGTCAAACCTTAGACCTTAATCATACCTCAAATTAGTGCTAGAAATAGGTAGATCGAGTTACAACAACTTGAAAAATATAAAGAGCATTAAAAATGAGGGAAGAATGGACTTGCAATCGAGCTTGGACAATGAAAAAACCCTACCTATGTCTTCCTTAAGGATATTTGGCCATGGGAGAGAAGATGGACAAAGATTTTTGCTTCTTAATTCATTTAATTACCAAATGACCAAAATGCCCTTTTCTTAAAACACTAAAATTTCTCTTACTCCATGTCCATTTTTGTCCACTAACTTAACTAATGGTCTAATTACCATCTAACGACCTCTAATTTAAAATTTCATAGCAATTAGACACCTCTAGCAATTTAGTCCTTTTTGTTAAATTGAGTGTTCAAACGTCAAAATTTTCGAACGAAATTTTTACAGCATTCCATAAAACTGTAGACCATAAAAATATAAGAAAAATAATTTTTTTCATCAGATTTGTGGTCCTAAAACACTGTTCTGACTAGGCCCAAAATCGGGCTGTTACAAGAACTCAAACTAATATTGGAAAAATATAGGCAAGAACCAAGAAACAAAACAACCCTTTTTCTTGCACATAGGTTGTAACACCCCTTACCCGTATCCGATGTCGAAACACAGTACGAGGCATTACCGTACTTGTACTCATACATTCAGGCAATAATCGGGCTATAAAATTTTTCTTTAAAACAACTTCATTCATATATACACAAATTGTCCCTATATGGGACTACGAGGCCTAAAAAGGGCCATCAGAAAAGGATCGGGACTAAATTAGGAACTTTTAGAAAGTTTGAGAAATTTTCCCTAATACAATGCCACACACCAGTGTGAGACAGGGGACACGCCCGTGTGCTCTTGACACGCCCGTGTCCACCAGCCGTGTAACTCTCTAACTATGACGTCAGCACCAATTTAGGGTCACACGGTCGTATCACATGCCCATGTGGCTAGACCGTGTGGTCAATTAAAATTAAATGAAATTTTCATAAAAAGATCATACTTCACATGACCAGAGTACACGCCCATGTTGGTAGGTCGTGTCTCTCACACGGCCAAGATACATGCCCGTGTCTTAGCCAGTGTGTTTACTATTGAGTATACTAACTTGCAAAATTAGGGTGTAGGGGACACACGACCATTCAACACACCCGTGGGGGCAAACCATGTGTCACACACGGCCTAAAGACATGCCTGTGTGTCTATCCATATGGACAATTTGAAGGTTATTTTCCAAGCCACTTGCCACCCTTAATCACTCATGCACTTAAGCATAATTAATAGCATGCAACATGACATACTTAGACACTCAATATTCAACACCAAAGCACTTTCACTTCTTTATAATATCATTCTATTGCACAATTCCCTTGATCCTACCATTTGGAAGAATTTTATACAAACTTCATGCAATTCAACTTAATTATCAAAATTCCAAGTTGCATATTTATAACTATTGTCATCTTAGGTTATTAAACCATTCCTTATCTCCTAGTATATAATCCATACATCTACAAAAATCCACCAAGCAATCATATTCCATGTCATCCAGACAATAACTCATCATATATCCATCACACAACCACATAGCACATCTTCAAGGCATCAACACATGCATGCATGAACAATTAGATATTACAACCCAAAAATCAATCATGAGCCATATCACATGGCTATTACAAAATGAATCATCAACATCATAGGTCTTCACAATTCGGCCAAATAGCATGACATATATCACTGATAAATCGTAAATTATACATATTTTTACCCCATGTTTAATGCATTTTATAGATGATTTCTCATTAAAATTGTTGAATTTGATGCTCCTAATACTTTAATTTCATGTTTTGTACTCAAGAGAGCACCAAGAGTCAAAAGGAGCCAAAAACGAGCCAAAAAGGGACAAAATAGACCAAATCGAGAAGATGACACGGCCTAAGCCTTTCCACACAGGCAGCTCACACGCTCGTGTCTTTCAAGGGTGTCGGCCAAGGATTTCACGATTCACACGGCCGTGTGCAATTTAACGGATCAAACACGGCCTAGCAATCACGTTACACGGCCGTGTCACACGGGCGTGTCCCTGCTGAGCCCAAGTTAAGTCCAATTCGGAAAAGGCCACTTTGGAGGTTTTCTAGGCATTCCAAAGCCTATAAATAGGAACTAGAGGAGGAGAAAAGGAGGGATGGAGAAGAGGGGTAAGGAATTACCCCAAGGAAGCTAGACGATCCATCCCAAAAGCTGGAGCTACTCCAAGACTGAAGATCTCTCTCAGAATTCCTTCAGGGGTTTTAGAGTTTTCTTCATGTTTTATTATTTTTATACTTTTGAGATGTACTCTTATTTTATTATGAACGAAACCCCTTAGATACCTGAGGGGAATGAAACCTAAGACGAATCTTCTTATTATTTTCTGAATCGTATGATAAATATTTAACTTGTTCTTAATTATGTGTTCTTAATTCTTGTTTTGACATCCCAGGATACTGATTCAAGACACGCTCTTATTCAGAGGAGGAATAGACCCTGTCTAAGAGTATAGTTGCCATAATTAAGTGGAGTTGATTGTGTGCCTAGAAATAGGGTGACAAGATTTTGCCGGATTAGGGTGAAACCTTATAAGGGGATCCATAGATCGAGTTAATGCAACCCTAGAGTGTTAATTAGAGAAAAGTCTCAGTTATTCAATTTAGGGATTAGACGTTATTAGTCTTGAATAGGAATAATAACATAACTTAGGGATCTCTACGGAACAAGTTGAATGAAAAAATCGTCCGATTCGGAGCCAGAATAACAAGTAAAGTCTAGGTGGATTTTTTCTTAGGTATTATCTCAAGTCAATTGATTTTCCCAAAAGCAATTCCCCAATTCTTTTCTCTGTGCGTTCTTAGTTTAAATAATTAGTTAATTAAAACAAACCCTTTTATTCTTAGGCTATATAACAAAATTGATAGTTATTACTAGTACTTTTGGTTCCCTTGGGTACGATATCCCGATCTTGCCATTACTATACTATTGTTCGATAAGGGCGCTTGCCTTTTCGTTGTGATAATAGTTAGTCTAGGATTGATCTTCATTATAAATATTCATTATCTGTTACAAATCACGCGATCAGTCACAAAATGACCAAGTCCCTTATACATGCCATACTTAAAATAACAAATTCACTATACCCAATGTTCTTTTGATAGTGTGATCGAATGCCCCAACAACTTCCGATCCCCGAGTTGGCTTTGCGAAACTAAAAAGGATGGAAAAATAGAGGGGAGTAAGCATTTAAGTCTAGTAAGTCCACATGCAAATAATATGCAATATTAGTAAACCATAATCATGCAAGACAAAATAGCATAACCATCAAGATTATCATCATTAAAGTATTCTAGCTCATTTATCAAGTATTCTTATATACATATATGAATATAGTTTCTCATCACATATCATCCTTTAACAAGGCATCACTCATGAGTATAATGTACGTACTTTTACATAACTGTAGCATATCAAACAACTTTACCTTCATTACCATGCCCATCTCGGGACTTTCATCGCATCATTCATTATAATACCCGTTGAACACTCAGAATACTATTGGATTCACGGAAACTTGCATCTATGTCCCACATAAACATACGCAGCTGATGCTACCTCATATCATGCAACGCTCGCAATGAAGCTACTCACGGGCTTACTCATATAAGCTATCGATCAAGGTGTAACTACACGGCCTGCTCACAGAAGCTGTTAGGTATCCAACCACTCAAGGATTACCTAGCCACTGGTAGGACACACAAGACCATTGCCCGGAACTCAATCACATGCATCACATCCATTATGAACTCAGACCGCTCAACAAGCTCGGATGCCACATATATCACGAACCCGGACCACTCAATGAGTTTGGACTTCTTATTTTCCTAGTGACATGTCACTTGTATCCTAGACTATTCCTAAGGTTCAAACGAGATTTTTCCTCACTTGCACAAGGCGTACTTTGTCATACTTGCTCATGATGTCGAAAGCAACGACCATAATATCATTTATGCTTTCATAACAAGAAATAAGCATATAACTGATAATAACAAGAAAACATTTATCACATAATATCAAAACATTAAAAACATGCTACAATACCACATTATTTGCATAAGCACTTACCTCGGTACAAAAATTATGGTAATCAAGCTTAATCGTTGTATACTTTATTCTTCCCTCGATAAAGACTCGGTTCACGTTTTTCTTGATCTATAATGCAAAATTTAACTTGTTTATTAATCATATTACTCAAACCGATCCATAATTCATGCTTTGGTAAAATTACCTTTTTACCCTTATTTTTCCACTTATTTACGATTTAGTCCCTAGGCTCGTAAAATGAAATGCATGCATTTTCTTGGTTACCCAAGCCTAGCCGAACCTTTACTATGCTCATATCAGCCAATATTTTCCTTTATTTCACATTATTACTACCCAATTTTACACTTTTACAAACAAGTCCCCTTCTTAGGTGTTTTCACTAAAAATCACCTAGTAAAAGATGTTTATCATGCATCAAACATTCATATTCCTCCATTAATCAACAAATTACATGCATGTTAAACATGGGTCAACTTTCATACATGAACCCTAGCTTAAAATATAGCTAGAAATGGGTAGATCATGCTTCAAAGACTTTAAAAATACAAAGCACATTAAAATCGGGGTTAGGGAGCACTTACAATCAAGCTTGGAAATGTTGAACAAAACCCGCTATTGAAAAATTCGGCCAACACTTGGAGAAGATGGACACATTTCTGCTTTGATTTTCCCTTTTTATTCTTTTAATTACCAAATGACCAAAATGCCCTTAGAGTTTTTCTTTCAAAATTTTCCTATGAATGTCCATTTTTGTCCAAAATTATATAAATTGATCAAATTGATAATTATGACCCTCTATTTCATAATCTAAAGCAATTTCATGCTTAAAGCTTCTAGAATGCAAGGTTTTCATTTTATTCAATTTGGTCCCTAAAGTTCAATTAGACATTTTATGCATAGAATTTCCTCATGAAACTTTCACATAAGCATGTATTCATATAATAGACCTCATAAGAATCATATAATAATTATTTCTATATCAAATTTGTGGTCTCAAAACCATAGTTCTGACTAAGCCTTAATTCGGGATGTTACAACTCTCCCCCTTTAGGGACTTTTGTCCCCGAAAATCTTACCGGTAAAAAGGTTTGGCTACTATTTCTCATAGCCTCCTCAAGCTCTCATGTAGCCTCTTCAACCCTATGTTTTTGCCATAGCACTTTCATAAGAGCAATATTTTTGTTTCTCAATTGCTTGACTTCCCGAGCTAAGATCTTAACAGGTTCCTCACCATAAGTCATATCCGATCTGATTTCAACTTCTGTTGGTACAATCACATTTGAAGGATCTGATCTATATCGGTCAATTTGGACACATGAAACACACTGTGAATCTTTTCTAACTTAGTTGGCAAAGCTAACCGATAAGCAACAGGCCATATCCTTTCGGTAATCTCATACGGTCCTATAAAACGAAGACTCAACTTTCCTTTTTACCGAATCTCAAAACCTTCTTCCACAGAGATACTTTCAAGAATACCTTATCACTGACTTGATACTCAATCTCTTTTCTTTTCAAATCCGCATATGACTTTTGTCAATCTGAGGCCGCTTTCAAACAATCACGAATTACTTTCACCTTTTCTTTGGTTTCCTTAACTAAATCGATTCCATGAATCTTATTCTCCTTAAGGTCCATCCAATACAATGGTGTACGACATTTACGTCAATACAATGCCTCATAAGGCGCCATCTTCAAGTCGATTGATAACTATTGTTGTAGGAAAATTCAACCAAGGGTAAGTACTTTTCCCAACTATCTTGGAATTCAAGAACACAACATCTGAGCATATCTTCAAGTTTCTGAATTACTCTCTCGGATTGTCCATCAGTCTGTGGATGAAAAGTGGTACTAAAATTCGGCTTTGTACCCAAAGCTTCTTGTAACTTCTTCCAAAACCGCGAAGTGAACATCAGATTTCTATCCAAAATAATCGATAGAGGTACTCTATGAAGTCTCACAATCTCAGAAATATACAATTCGCCTAACTTATCAAGTGAATAATCAACGTGGACCGGTATAAAATGAATTGATTTAGTCAATCTGTCAACCATAACCTATACGGTATCTTTCTTTCTTGGTGTTAACGGCAAGCTTGTAACAAAGTCCATAGTAATTCGGTCCCATTTCGATTCGAGAACTAAAATAGGTTGATGTAAACCTGAGGGTACTTGGTGTTCGGCCTTTACTTGTTGAAGAATCAGGCATATCGATACAAACTCAGATATATCTCTTTTCATACCATTCCACCAATTCATTTTCTTTAAATCATTGTACATTTTCATGCTACCCGGGTGAACTGACATACCTCCGTTATGAGCCTCATGAAAAATATTCTGAATCAACTCAGCATTCTTCGGAACACAAATCCTTCCACGAAATCGTATACGACCATCAAAATCTCTCTGAAAATCTGATTCATTGTCTAAATCACACTAAGCTTCCTTAGCTTGTAACTCTTTATCAGCTTTCGAAGCATCACAAATCTATTGTAGGAAAGCCAGTCTAGCTATCAACTTTGCTAGAATTGCACCATCATGAAATAAGGTTAGCCTTGCATTCATAGCTTAGCTCTCAAAGCAAATAAAGACTTTCTGCTCAAGGCATCGTCAACCACGTTTACTTTACCAGGATGATAATCAATCACAAGTTCATAGTCTTTTAACAATTCTAGCCATCTTCATTGCCTCAAATTCAATTCCTTTTGAGTCATCAGATACTTAAGACTTTTATGGTTTGTATAGACATGATATTTCTCCCCGAATAGATAATGTCGCCAAATGTTCAAAGCAAATACAATTGCGGCCAATTCTAAATTATACGCAGGATAGTTTTTCTTATGGGGCTTTAGTTGTTTCGAAGCATAAGTTACTACCTTGCCTTCTTGCATAAGCACACAACCTAGTCCACTCAAGGGTGCATCATTGTAAATCACAAATTCTTTCCCTGATTCTGGTTGCACTAACACTAGTGTCTCAGTCAACAACGCTTTCAGTTTCTCAAAACTCTATTGGCACTTCTCTATCCATCCGAACTTAACATCCTTTTGTAACAGCCTCATCATCGAAGTGGAAATCATTGAAAATCCTTTCACAAACCGTCTATAGTATCTGGCCAAACCCAAAAAGCTTCTAACTTCAGTTACACTCCTTGGCAGCTTCCACACAACAATAGCAGAAATTTTACTGGGATCAACTCGTATACTATTTCTTGAAACAATGTGGCCTGAAAATCTGACCTCTTAAAGCTAAAACTCTTTTTTACTAAACTTAACATATAATTGTTTATCCCTTAAAGTCTGTAACACTATCCTTAAGTGCTCGGCATAATCTACCTCATCTCTAGAATAAATCAGAATGTCATCGATGAACACCATAACAAACTTATCCAACTATGGTTGAAAATTTCGGTTCATTAAATCCATAAACACGGCAGGAGCATTCGTTAATCCAAACAGCATGACAAGGAACTCGTAATGACTATACCTCGTTCTAAAGGCAGTCTTAGGCACATCTGACTCATTAACTCGTAACCGGTAGTATCCAAACGTCAAGTCTATCTTGGAGAACTATGTCGCTACTTTCAACTGGTCAAACAAGTCATCAATGCTTGGAAGAGGATACTTATTTTTGATTGTCACCTTATTGAGTTACCGGTAGTCAATGCATAATCTCATGGAACCGTCCTTCTTTTCCATGAATAATACGGGAGCACCTCATGGTAAAAAGCTTGGTCTCGCAAAACCTTTGTTAGTCAACTCTTGCAACTATGACTTCAATTCTTTCAGCTCAGTTAGTGCCATCCTATACAGAGCAATCGAGATAGGTGCTGTCCCTGGCATTAGCTCAATACCAAATTCAACTTCTCTAATTGGAGGCAAACTTGGCAATTCCTCGGGGAATACATCTGCATACTCACATATAACAGGAACTGATTTGATTTTCAACTCAGATTCCTTTGTATTCAATATGTATGGCAAATAAGCTTCATACCCTTTTCTCATACATTCCTGAGCAGTTATTGGAGAAATTACCATTGGCAACTTATCTGCATCATCTGATTCAACCTAAAGAATCTCACTGGTTTCACATTTCAATTCCATAACTTTCTATCTACAATTCAATATAACATCATGTAGTGCCAACCAATCCATACCCAGTATGACATCAAATTCGTCAAACGACAACAAGATCAAGTCGGCTGGAACACAATGACCTTTAACCATCAAAGGGCATTTCTTACATACTTTATCAACTATCACATGTTTTCCTAATGGGTTTGACACCTTAATCATAAATTCTGTAGACTCGATAGTTATATTCATACTAGATTCCAATTTCATACACACATACGAATGAGTAGAGCCAGGGTCTATCAAAGCAATAACATTAGTATCATAAAGAGAAAAATTACCAGTGGTCACATCAGGAGAAGTTGCGTCTTCACGTGCGCGTATGGCATAGGCTCTAGCTAAAGCCCTAGCTTCAGATCTCACTGTTGTATCTCGTGTTACGTTCTTACTATCGGGCCCATTCTCGGCATTTCTCGAGGGTCTTCCCCTAGAAGCTGCGCCACTCGGTCTTGGACTCTGAAATCTTTCTTTCGCCATCATCTCGGGATAATCCTTAATAAAGTGGTCTAGAGAACCACATTTAAAACAAGATCCTTCACCCACCCTACAGTTGCTAGAATGACGTCTACCACATTGCTGGCATTCAGCCTTGGAAGGTTTAGCGTTACCCACACTTGCCACGGATGTAACCTGAGATCAAAAACTTGAATACTGCTTTCTATGATTCCCATATGAGTGTCCAGTCGACACATGTGAACGAGAGTACATCTCTCTAGGTTTCTTAGACTGAGATGGCAATGACTTACTCTGATATCTCTTTCTTGTGTCAACCTTAAACTCACCTTTCTTCTTTTCTTTGACCAATTCTTTGGCTTTACAAGCCCGTTCAACAAGTACCACAAATTCTTTCAACTCAAGAATACCTACTAAAGTCTTAATATCCTCATTAAGTCCATTTTCAAATCATCTGCACATCTTAGCTTCGGAGGATACACACTCCCGTGCATATTTACTGAGTCTGACGAATTCTCTCTCATAGCCACAACTGTCAAACGACCTTGTTTCAAATCCAGAAATTCCTTACGCTTCCGATCGATGAACCTTTCATTAATGTATATCTTTCAAAATTCCTCTTAAAAGAATTCCCAAGTAACCCTCTCCGGTGGTACCACAGATATCAGCGTTCTCCACTAGTGATACACTGCATCTCTCTAGAAAGATATGACACATTTTAGGCGCTCTTCAAGTGTACAGGTGTTCTAGAGAATCTCATGAAATTCATACTTTGAGGCATCACGGGTGCGGGTTGAGGATTTGGGGTAGATGGGTGAGGTTAAGCATTAGGGTTCATTCGAACGAACTCCGTATACCATGCATTCATCATGTAAAGAAAGGCTTCTTTACCTCATTATCCTCTACTGACAATTTCGGGTCTACTTTCTACATCATCTGCCACTGCTCTTTCTGGATCCATTTACTAAATGGAAATACATTTTAACATTGTCAGGATTCATCACACTATCATTATATACATACGTATAACATGTATAGCTAGACTCAAATATGCTAGGTTAGTCCGAGAATCGACTAAACCATAGTTTTGATACCACTAAATGTAACACCCCTTACTGGTATTCAATGCCAGAATAGGGTATAAGGCATTACCATACCTGTACTCATACATTCATGCAATAATCGGCCTATAAAATTTTTCTTTAAAATAACGTCCTTCATACATACACAAATTGTCCCTACTATGGGCCTACGAGGCCCAAAAATGGCCATCGAAAAAGGGTCGGGACTAAACAAGGAACTTTTAGAAAGTTTTGGAAATTTTCCCTAATATAGAGCCACAAGCCCGTGTGAGACAAGGGACACGCCTGTGTGCTCTTGACACGCCCGTGTCCACTAGCCGTGTAACTCTCTGACTATGACGTTAGCACCAATTTAGGGTCACACAGTCGTATCATACACCCGTGTGGCCAGACCGTGTGGTCAATTAAAATTAAATGAAATTTTCATAAAAAGGTGCAAACTTCACATGACCAGAGTAGACGCCCATGTGGGTAGGCCGTGTCTCTCACACGGCCAAGACACACACCCGCGTCTTAGCCCGTGTGTTTACTACTAAGCATATTAACTTGCAAAATTAGGGTGTAGGGGACACACTGCTGTTCAACACGACCGTGGGGTAGACCGTGTGTCACACACAACCTAGACACATGCTTGTATGTCTACCCGTACAGATAATTTGAAGGCTATTTTCCAAGCCACTTGCCACCCTTAATCACTCATGCACTTAAGCATAATTTATAGCATGCAACAAGACATACTTAGACACTCAATATTCAACGCCAAAGCACTTTCACATCTTTATAATATCATTCTATTGCACAATTCCCTTAATCCTACCATTTGGAAGCATTTTATACAAACTTCATGCAATTCAACTTAATTATCAAAATTCCAAGTTGCACATTTATAACTATTGTCATCTTAGGTTATTAAACCATTCCTTATCTACTAGTATTTAATCCATACATCTACATACATCCACCAAGCAATCATATTCCACGTTATCCAGACAATAACTCATCATATATCCATCACACAACCACATAGCACATCACCAAGGCATCAACACATGTATGCATGAACAATTAGATATTACAACCCAAAAATCAATCGTGAGCCATATCATATGGCTATTACAAAATGAATCATCAACATCATAGGCCTTTACAATTTGGCCAAATAGCATGACACATATCACAAAATGACCAAGTCCCCATAAATGTCATACCCAAAATAACAAATTCACTACACCCAATGTTCTTTTGATAGTGTGATTGAATGCTCCGATAACTTCCGATCCTCGAGCTGGCTTGGCGAAACTACAAAGGATGGAGAAAGAGAGGGGAGGAAGCATTTAAGCTTAGTAAGTCCACATGCAAATAATATGCAATATTAGTAAACCATAATCATGCAAGACAAAATAGCATAACCATCAAGATTATTCATCATTCAAGTATTCTAGCTCATTTATCAAGTATTCTTATATACATATATTATATACATATATGAATATACTTTCTCGTCACATATCATTCTTTAACAAGGCATCACTCATAAGTATAATGTACGTACCTGTACATATCTGTAGCATATCAAACAACTTTACCTTTATTACCATGCCCTTCTCGAGACTTTCATTGCATCATTCATTATAAAACTCGTTGAAGACTCAGAATACTATTGGGTATGCAAAAACTGCACCTAAGTGCCACATAAATATACGTAGCCGAAGCTACCTCATATCATGCAACGCTCGCAATGGAGCTACTCACGGGCTTACTCATATAAGCTATCGATCAAGGTGTAACTACCCAGGCTACTCACAAAAGCTGTCAGGTATCCGACCACTCAAGGATTGCCTAGCCACCGAGTGGACACGTAAGACCATTTCCCAGAACTCAATCACATGTATCGCATCCATTATGAACTCAGACCACTCAACGAGCTTGGATGCCACATATATCACGAACCCTGACCACTAAACGAGTTCGGTCTTCTTAATTTCTTAGTGACATTTCACTTGTATCCTAGACTATTCCTAAGGTTCAAAAGAGATTTTTCCTCACTTGCGCAAGGCATACTTTGTCGTACTTGCTCGTGATGTTGTATGCAACGACCATAATATCATTTATGCTTTCATAACAACCAATAAGCATATAACTCATAGTAATAAGAAAACATTTATTACATAATATCAAAACATTAAAAACATGCTACAATACCACATTATTTGCATAAGCACTTACCTCAGTACAGAAATGATGGTAATCAAGCCTAATCGTTGTATACTTTATTCTTACCTCGATCAAGACCCGGTTCACATTTTTCTCGATCTATAATGCAAAATTTAACTAGTTTATTAATCACATTACTCAAATCGATCCATAATTAATGCTTTGGTAAAATTACCTTTTTACCCTTATCTTTCCACTTATTTATGATTTAGTCCCTAGGCTCGTAAAATGAAATGCATGCATTTTCTTGGTTACCTAAGCCTAGCCGAACCTTTACTATGCTCATATCAGCCCAAATTTTCTTTTATTTAATTTTTTTACTACCCACTTTTTCACTTTTACAAACAAGTCCCCTTCTTAGGTGTTTTCACTAAAAATCACCTAGTAAAAGATGTTTATAATGCATCAAAATTCATATTCCTCCATTAATCAACAAAATACATGCATGTTACACATGGGTCAAATTTCATACATGATCCCTAGCTCAAAATATAGCTAGAAATGGGTAGATCATGCTTCAAAGACTTTAAAAATACAAAAAACATGGAGAAGATGGAGACATTTTTTCTTTGATTTTCCCTTTTTATTCTTTTAATTACCCAATGACAAAAATGCCCTTAGAGTCTTTCTTTTAATTTTTTCCTATGTAATTCTATTTTTGTTCAACATTATAGAAATTGGTAAAATTGCTAATTAGGACCCTATATTTCATAATCTAAAGTAATTTCATTCTTAAATCTTCTAGAATGCAAGTTTGCATTTTATTCAATTTGGTCCCTAAAGTTCAATTAGACATTTTTTGCATAGAATTTCCTCATGAAACTTTCACATAAGCATGCATTCATATCATAGACCTCATAAGAATCATATAATAATTATTTCTATCTCAGATTTGTGGTCTCGAAACCACAGTTCTGACTAGGCCTTAATCTGGGATGTTATATAGGCGCACGCACCATCACCCATGGTGGCCAAAATTGGGGCTGAATTTTAAAATGGTTTGAGTTCTCATTAAATTATGGAAAAATACCTTTCAAATCATTTAAAATATCCCAAATTCTAGATCTAGAAATTTAGATTTTTAATGGACGAGATTAATTATGAAATTGAAGAGAGAAGAGACCTTACTCAAGCTAGTCGAGAGAAACGACAATGGCACTTTCTTAGCAATGTTCAGGATCGATCTTGGAGTTCAAGATTTAAGATTTGGGGCCGATTTTAATGAGGAAAATTGAAAGCAATATGGTGGAGAATATGTTAACAAATCTTGTGGCAAAAAGAAAAGAAAAAGAAAAAAAAGAGATGGTAAAACTAGGTGTAGGCAACGGCAACAATGGAGGAAAGGAAAAAAAATTAAAAGCAAAGAGAAGGAGAGGAGGAGAGGATTAAATGCTAATTATTAGTGAAAATTAATATTTATACTTATGTTAACTAGGTTTGGATGGCCCATACATTAAAATAAGGGGTTTTTGTCAAAAAATTAAATTATTTGCATGGGAAGGGAATTCAAGTTAGCACCTCAAAGATAAATTCACTAATATTTAACCATCAAACCAATAACTCATTCTTGATATAGTTTGAAATACTTATTTTAAAAAACAAGGCATGTCACATAGTAGGGTTTAAGGCAAAATTTGCAAAATAACAAAAATGTTGCTAGAGAGGGGATTTGAACTTGGGTTTCAAGAAACTTTACACTAACACTTAACCAAAAACCAGTACCTTATTTATTTCCTAAAAATGCATAGATAATTTTAAAAAAATTTAAGGCATGATCACTCTCTCTTGATTCACAAACCCAATTCTACTAACCCCTGATTTTTGGGATGTTACACTTAGGCTCCCTAACAGCATAAACCCAAGCTGGGCCTCCAAAATCAACTTGTGAAGCAATAGTCAGAGTGACAATTCGCTGCCCAGCCGGTCTCCCATTACCTTTACTGTAACAGCCTATTTTTCAATAGTGTTAGAAATAGTGGTTTCGGGGCCACCAAATTCAACGAGTAAGTTCGTAAATATTATTTAATATTTATGAGTAAAATGTGATTTTAAAAATATTTTTGATTTGATAATTTATGTTATATAAGAGATTTATTAAGTTCAAGTGTTAAGACCCTAAGGTCAAGTGGTTTTAGAAAATGAGGTATCAAGACCTCATTTCTATAAACCAAGCTGTAAATATTTTTATAAATATTTATGGAGTTCCATTAAGGTGGTATTAAAGTTTCGTTGAAAAATTTTAATGTTTCGATAGTTAATTAATTAAAAAGGACTAGTTTGTAAAAGTTGAAAAAGCCAATCACTATTAGTTTAAAATTGTTAATTGCTTAAAGAATTATAATTGGATGGCCATATTGAGTAAAACTAACCATCCTAAAGATAGTGGGATAGTAAGGGAACTTTAAATTATTGGTTTTATTTATGTATAAAGGTTAAACTAATTAAAAATAAGTATTATAATTAAAATAAAGATGAAAAATATGATTTGTTTCTTCATTCTTCTTTAAGCACGGAATGTTGCTGTGGATAAAGAAAGGGAGAAGCTCCAAGTTTTGGCCAAACAAAAATGGGTGCATGTAAGTGATTTATTTATCGATTTCTAATAATTTTTATGTTTTTGAGATCGTTGCAATTAGGTCCAGCTAGCCTGTACCTTTGATTTTGAAACTGTTAAAGATGTTGAATGTTTCCATTGATGAATCTAGTGATTTTTTATGTTAAATGATGAATTTGAAATATTAGTTGTTATTTAAAAGTATTTGTTTAAGTGATTTTTGATGAATTTATGAATTAGGGACTAAATTGCTAAAATAATAAAAGTACAAGGATTTGATGTGAAATTTTTGCAAAAATGGGCTGAAATGGAGGCTTGACTAGTGTTAAATTTCAATAAAAATGGTTAATTTGCATGTTTTAGGCTAGGGACTAAATTGAATAAAAGTAAAATGTTAGGGGAAATTTTGTAAAAATGCCAAAAATGACTAAATTGCATAAAATACATTGTTTTACTATCTAAATTAATAGATTGAATGAAATTATTAATTTAGACCAAGATTGGGTGGAAAATCGAAGAGCAATGAAAAATTACCAAAATGCCCTTGTGCTTTGACATTTCTACAATTTAGCTAGGTAAGTTCATATGTTTACATAGAATTTTAAATTATGTTTTAGATGTTATCATTTTATAATATAAAATAATGTCTCGGTGGAAAAATCCAACAACGTATCAACGATCATCGACCAATGAAAAGGAATAGCTTGGGCTATCGATTATTAAAAGGGATGTTGACGACCATTAATTATGAAAAGGGGTGGTGATGACCATCGAATATGAAAAGGGATAGCTTTCGCTATCGATTATGTAACGGATAGCTTCGGCTATCGATTATGAAAAGGGATGGTGATGACTATAAACTATGAAAAGGGATGGTGACGACCATCGAATATGAAAAGGGATGGTTTCGACCATCGAATATGAAAAGGAATGGTTACGACCATCATTTAGCACACTTTATGTGAGCTCCGGTAAGGGTTCCAATTGACTTCACTACGACAAATATGGAAAGGTTGATGTACCAATGATCAAAGTATGAATATTCATGTTTATGAAAGGTATGATATAAGTGATGCTATGTTATGTTCCCATATCTTACCATGTGATGATATTGCTAAGTTATGTGTTTAATCACTAGCTTGAGGCTATGGCTAATGTTATTTTTATGTCTTATGTGTATAAAAATGAAATGGTAAGTTTTCAATAAGAACTAACACATGTTTATATGAAACTTAATGGAATGGTGATACATTGAAAAACATGATATGTTGTGATGGATGATAAATCTAATTGAATCATACTCAAGTATAATGGTTATCCATGTTAAATTCATATGAATCATGTTTAAATGAAATAACATATGTTGTTGATGTGCGAGGGCTTATGCCAAGCTTGTGGATATGATTGATGTTTATCATTATGCTTGTACTATGCATACAAATGGGTAAGAAAAGGAAATGAAATGGTAAGTATGTAGTTGGGATGTATTATGTATTATATGTGAGCAAATTGCTTATGCTATGGATAAATACACTGAATTAAGAGTTAATAATGTTGTTTAGGCTTATGATAAGCATTGGGGACAGAATGGAAAGTAAGTAAATAGAAAGATATATAATCTTATAAAAGGGATTCATGATATGTATTATGTCTCATGAAAACCTATCATGTTATGAAGGATCAATAAATATGCAACGTTAATAAACTTACTCATTTTTGAGTTGATGATCATATCGATTTATGAATCTTATATCATTGGCATAGATTTATGTTTATTCTAAAAAGTTTAATATTGAAATGAGATATTATGATTAAAGTTTATACAAGCTTACTAAGCATTCATTGCTTACGTAGTTTTTCTTTAACCGTACAGATTATCGAAAGCTCGATCGGGTTGGAAGCTCAAAATCCATTACACTGTCCATCGATTTTATCAGTAGAATTTTATGCTTTGGTTGCTGTTATAATGGCATGTATAGGTTTTTTGTGCTTGATGATTTGGCCACTATGTTTAGCTTGTAAATATGGTTTTATGAATGATGACATTTTTTCATATTTGGACTTGATGGCTAATGTTGAAATTGTTTAGTGATATGTTTTGAATGGCCAAATTGATATGTTTGTGTGTGATATTGGCATGTAATGTTGCTTTGAATTTGTGAAACTTATGTTATTTTGATGCCTTGATGGTTGGTGTGCTTTTGGCACTTTGATGCTTAATGGTTCATGTTATATGATCAAGTTGATGCATGATTTTATAGACAAAGTGGTATGTGTTTTCATGTTTGCAAAGTGATCATTTAGGGCATGTTTTGATATAGGATTTAACCAAATATATTTGGTTGAATTATGACAATTTGGACCTAAAATTGGTGTGTATATATAATAGATCTTGGAACCATTTGGTAATGGTTAGTATTCTATCATTTATATGGTTTTGATACATAAGAGAAGTGGTTCAAATGGTAAAGTTATTTTGTTACGGTATGAATATAAATTGGTAAGGTAGGTATATGTCAAAAATGGTATGTTTTGGTATGGAAACAAGTTAGTTGCTAAATGGTTAAGTATGCACATGTATTAGTATGTTTAATGTGTGTGTTTGAGGTGCATTTACGGCATATTGGTTAAATGGAAATTGGTCATTTTATGCATAGTTGAACATGTTTCGGTAATGCCTTGTTTAGGTATGCTTGAATTGGGTGAAAGAAATGACTTGAATTTGACCTATTTCTTGTCCACACAGCCTAAGACACGGGAGCGCGTCTCAGCAGGGACACGGGCTGGAACACGGTCGTGTGTCCCTATTTGGAATGTCCACACAGCCTGAGAAACGGGTGTATGTCTCAGCCATATGAGTCATACGGTCTAGCCACATGGCTGTGTGACCCCTGTAGTGTGAATTTTTCCATCTTTTTCCATGAAGTTGTAAATGTTTATGATTTTGTCCCGAGTCGTTTCTAAAGTGTTTCTAAGGCCTTGAAGGCTCGATTAAAGGACAATATGCATATGTTTAAATGGGATATTATTTGTTTCATGAAATAATTTGGAATGAATGTTTTGATGTTATGCTTTTATGGTAATGCTCCGTAACACTATTCCGGTGACAGATATAGGTTAGGGGTGTTACATATACCACGACCTCAGCCTCTAGCAAACGCAGAAATAGGCACCAAACTTTGAGTCTATGAAACCTCAACTCTATTCAGACAATCCCTCAGGAAATGCTCTTTCAAACCACACTTATAACAACCACCTGTGAACTTACAACACTCCAAAGGATGCCTACGTTCACAGTACACACAAAGTGGCCATCCAGAACAACTAGTCGATCCACCAGTGCTAGCAACAACATTACTCTATTGCTTAGAATGACTTGGTTGAGACCCACATCTCGCACCCCTACTAGAATTGTAATTATCACACCCCCTCTTGGGCAGCTTTCCCAAAGCACCATCAGAAGCTTTCTTATCAGTCTCAGCCACCACTGAACAAGCTGGCTCAGCCAAAGTCTCTTCAATTACTTTGGCTTTTTCCATAAGCTCATAAAAAAACTTCATATTTTGGGCAAGTAAGTAAAACCGAATCTCACGGTTGAGCCCAAAATGAAACCTCTTGAAATGGTCCTTCTTAGTTAGAACCATCTCAGACGCATACTTACTAAGGCGCACAAACTTTGCCTCATAGTCATCCATAGACAAACCACCTTGCACAAGGTCCATAAATTCCCGTTTACGAGCTTCCATATACTGCTCGCTGATAAACTTTCTCCTAAACACCTCTAAGAAATAATCTTAAGTTAAACGATCAGTGGTTGTACCTCTCCTAATTGTATTCCACCAATGATGCGCCTTTCCATCGAGTAAGGACATAGTACAGCCTAATTTCTCCTCATCAAAAATACGATATCTGCTCGAGGATCCTTTTGGCTCCCTCCAACCAGTACCTAGCTACGGTCGGATTAGTCCCTTTAACTCAAGAAAACTCTTTACCACCCAATGCTCAAAGACGTTAAAGCGACAACCCCTAATTCACAGTATTAGCAAGTGCAGTAGCAAGGTTAGCACTAGCAATATGCTGAAACGCTTCAATTATTGCTTCCACATTGCTCACGCTGGCACTATGTATTTGCAATAGTTAAGGAGTGGGTGAGCTTAACGAGCTCAGTGAATGCTAAAAAATAACCACTATACAAACAAGTCATTATGCAACAATGAAATAGTCATATAACGTATCCATGGCATCCCTAGTTCTATATCATATTTTACATGTTTAACCATCTTTCATACATTCGTTTACTTATTGTTCACATGATTGTTAAAGCACATATATTAAAACACATATGAGGTACTTTTAATGATAGTTTTGGCTCTTGAGATTATGAAACATGAAGTGGACTCTAATCACCACTTATCGGATAAGTGGATGTCCAACACACCACTTAGACTCATAGAGTCAAACATATCCTATAAGTGAAGCTTTTAGCTAACACTCTCCAACAAACCAAACACATATATCCCATTGAATGGAGCTTAGCTCACATTTTCTTATTTCTCCAGAAATTGTCCCGAGCCTCAATGCCCAACATCACAACACTTATATAGGTGAGTACTCACAGTCCTATGGCATACCAACTATATCCAACGGTCTCATAAGGTCACAAGGCCAAGATATCCACATTATTATCACATATTTACTTACCGATTTTTTGCACATATTCACTGCATATTCACATTGTTAGCACAAAATATTCACTGTCACATGGCATGAATAACATACCCACATGTTCACTATCACACGATCATCACAAAATTATAACACATGTCATTGCATCTCATTCCTGTTCACAAATTCTCAATAGTACAAACACATATACATTACATTTAATTATAGGTGTGAGAACACCTACACTTAAAATTTATAGTAGGGGTTTAGGCTGCTTCTAAGTTTCCAATTACAAAATGAATAATCTACAAGTAGCAAACTCGAAACACTCACCGAATATCAACTTTTGTTGAAAACTGAGAGCTCAAACTATCTCTTCCTTTAACTCGTAGATGGCCCTAGTGAATCGAAGGCTTCATACATAACAATCACACATTACACATAGTCAAATCATAGCCAAGAACCCACTTAAAACACCAAAAATAGAAGCCAAAGCTCCCTTCTCATGTAATTGAACCCTTTGGCATGATAGACTTAAAACACAAATATCTCAATCTACACTTAACCTTTCCACATGAAACAAGTTCCATTCATTTATATAATCATCTACGACTAATTCCCAACCTTTAAATTACACAAAACTACACGTTTCAAGGTATCAAAATTTTTCGATGAGTTTCAACCATTATAACAAAAATTCATTAAAACTCGAGAAATATTTTATGAAAATTTGAGATAACTTCAGAAACCTATTAATTACATCAAATTTAATTGAAAAACATTTTGAAATAACATTTTTACTCAAAATTCCAAAATTCACCATTAACGATCCTATTTTCGACTTTTATCTAAAACATGTGTTTTAGTGGCTACGAGTTCAGTTTAAGAGATTAGATATCATTTAAAACCAATGAAAAGATGAACAGTTACCTTCGACGGGGTAAAAATGAAGATTTGATACAAATCCGAGAAAATCCACACTTGAGGAAGATGATGAAATTGATGAGATTTTTGGGTGTTTTCTTAAAGATTTAGGGAGGTTTAATACTTTGGAAATAAAGGGAATTAAAATATTATCATTTGAAACTAAAAACTCGAATGGAAGTGCAAGGGAGTGTAAGGGACAACAAGTAGGGCAATTGGGAGACATCTATCGTGAAACAAAACTGAGAATAGGGGGTTGAAAGGTTCAATTTCAAAAATTGGCTAAACTGCAACATAAATTCTCCAAATTTTTACTCTTTTACAAAATAGTCCTATCTCCAAAATTAAAGGTTTTCAAAACTCTTATTCAGAAGTTTTCTTAATTCCCCAGGTAGCCATTGTCGAAAACATTATCGAATACCAACATTACAAAACTTCGAGCACAATAGGCTAAAATTCCTAAAATACCCTTAAAACTCCTAGGTCCTATTTTGGGTGTTACACATTTGTGGTGCATGATGTGATGGGTGTTGACTTTAAGTGTAACGCCCCGATTTTTGGGCCTGGAAGTAATAGGCCTTGAGTCTGGGTTCGGGTAGAAGACGGCCCGAATAATCTGGATGTTATTGTTATTATTATTTATTATTATTATTTTGTAGGTTTAATGTAACAATTAAATAAATTACGAAGGGTTATGGTGTGGGGAAAAGGTTCAGGGCTCGGCCCATAGCTTTAGCAAAATTCTTAAATTTTGCCTCTTAAGGGAATCTGGGCAGTAGGCTTTATTAATAAATTAGGTTGAGTTTTAGCACAAGTAGGCATCTGGCCCAGTGGCTAAGATCGTTAGGAGGGCGTGGGAGGTGCCTGGGTTCAAGGCACGACATGCGCAAATGTTTGTTTTTTTTACAACCAAGGATTGCCGCAAGGAGGCCTTATAAATATCTCGGGAGGAAAGGTGACACAAAAGAGGCATGTGATCAAGTGGCAAGGAGGCGTTAAGAGGGTGCATGTGGTTAGGGGTTCGAGTCTGGTAAATAGCGATATTTTGTTTTATTTTTAAACGAATCGGGACTGTTGCAGATAAGTCCTAAATTTAATTGTGAGTAGATTATATCATGAGAAGAGCTTCAGTGCAGTGGCAGTAGCGTGCTAGGGCTGTTAGGAGTTTATGAGTTCGATTCTAGGGGAAGGCGAATTCTATTTTATTTTTTTTAAACGGGCCAGAACTGAAGCGGGTTAAAGGTTAAAATTAATTGTGACCATATATTAGTAAAGGAAGAAGCGTGGTGCAGTGGCCAGCAGCTCGAGCAAGGGCGTAGGGCGGACGGAGGTCTGGGGTTTGAGCCTTATCTCGTGCATGGAAGGTTGAGATTTTATGTTGCACGGGTGGGGAAAGAGTTGGGGTCTGATCAGTACTCTTGGCAGCATGCTGAAGCGGTGCAAGCGGTGGGCTGATCGGTTAGGAGTTTGAATGGAATTCAAACATTGAAGTTGGCCAAAAATCAAGGAGCAATTTGGGGAAATGGAATTTAGGAAGAATTCCTATGCCGATATACACTCATTCAGCCATAGCTAATAAGTGTCATATATCTTTGGCCTTTAGGATTTATTTTTTCTTTTTGGGTAGGGGTGCCGTTTCTAACATTCTTTTCTCTTCTTCTTTTCTCCTCTCTTCATCTATTGTCTCTTCTTCTTCTTTTCCTCTATAGCCAAATCTTTCTATCATTCTACTCAACTCCACTTCGTTACCCTTTTTTTCTAAGCCTTATAGCCGATTGCCATAAAAGCTAAAATCTCGAAAGCCTGTTTTTCTTCTGTGCCGATTTCTCCTAGCCAAACCCTCTGATTCTTCTCCATCTCTTTGGCCAATTTTCTCATCCTCTGAACCCCAAGGTCCTGTCGAAAAAACCACTGCAAAACTCTCATATTGCATCTTTCTCTTCACTATTTCAAAAAAAAAGCCGAAAACCCCATAGTCATAGGGGCATAGGCGAATCTTTAGACCTTTAAAGATTGGATTTATGCTAACATTTGAGGGGTTAGATCTGCATCAAAATCGAATAGGAACTAAATTGGAATCGTTGACTAAAAGAACCGGCGGTAAGTTTTCGAATCTATTCTTTATTTCGGGTTTTAGAAAAGTCGAAACCCCTAGAGGCTTAGGGAGGCTGTCGATTGGGCCCTATGGCTCTTAGGGTTGTGACAATTGTTTTATTGTGATGATAGTGTGATCTGGAGGCTACTAATCAGAGGCTTGGACAAGTGGAACGACTAGATCTAAACCTAGTCGCTAGATTCGAGAAAAGGTAGGATCTCTAGTGCCTAAAGTGTTGGTGGCCGACTTTTGGGTAAGGAGTTTTGTATACAAGTTGTTATGGATTCATAGTTAACGTATTGGTAACTGACTGTAGGCAATTGGTGTGTGTGGAACTCATCAGTGTTTCATCGCAAACAGGTGTGTAAACGACACTCACTCATAGACTAGATCGGCAAAAGCTGAAAAGCCGAAATGCCGAAAAGCCGGTATTTTGGGACTTCTGAGCGTGCGAGCGCTCGTGAGATGGTTTGAATGGATATTCTTGGTAATCTCAAGTGATAGGATTACAGAGTGCGCAATTTGGTGCACTTCGGTATATTTGGGC
Organism: Gossypium hirsutum; assembly: GCF_007990345.1. Classification (NCBI taxonomy): domain Eukaryota; kingdom Viridiplantae; phylum Streptophyta; class Magnoliopsida; order Malvales; family Malvaceae; genus Gossypium; species Gossypium hirsutum. Next base: position 29,966,835 of record NC_053424.1, read on the forward strand.
TTAATAGGCCGAAAACGGAATAATGGGCCAACAGGCCCAATTCGGTAAGAACGCTCGGTAAGTGTTTCTATTGATGCGATAATGGCTGTAGTATGTATGTAAACCCTAAAATAGGTAAATTTACTAAAATAACCTAAGTATGAAAATTACCATTATACCCCTAGGTGCAAAATGACCATTATACCCTTAGGGTTGATTTTGACTGAAATGCATGATATTCTGATTCTGTTTGTTGTATGCCATGACATGTATATCTGTTGCATGAGATATGACTTATAATGATAGAGGAAGCGTTCTGGTGGCTCTGCCACAAATATTTATTTCTGGTGTCTCTGCCACAATATCTGTATCTTGTGACTCTGTCACAATATTGTGACGTGTAGCGGATGGGTGGGTCAAGTAGTCTCCCCACATGGTGTAAGGTTGGCACGGGGGTCTATACGGATGGATATGGGTTGGGTTTTCTCCATGCTTGATATATCTGTTTTGTTTTTGTTATGGGCCTATGGGCTTCATTCTGAATTCTGTATAGGGCTAAGGCCCAACCTAATCTGTTTCTATGGTTTGAACTGATCTGGACTATGGTTGGGTTAATTTACACGCTGACTTTCCCAAACTCACCCCTTAATTTTATCCATGCAGGTAACCCCCAACCATAGTGGACTTGGAGATGTGAGGAATTCGGAGTGGCCACACGTACTGCAAAACTTGATTTTCTTCTTATAATTTAATTAGTTTTCATTTACTTTTATGATTTGGGTTTTAAGTTGTAAAAAGGACGCTTTAATGATTTTAAATGGTTTTAATATGTTTTACTAGAATAGGTATGATATTATCTTAATCGTTGAAACTGATTAGTTTTAGGGCGCATTTTCAAAAACAGTAATTGATTTTAAAATATCATGACAACAAAGCAAAACTTCCACAACGAAAATGTTTTCCGAAATTAATCATTTTTCCTTAAACTGGACTTAATTGAATTGGTTTCCTAAGAACATACACTAAGATAAGGTGTGGCAATGGTGGTGTGCATGTCTAGGATTGGATCCGAAAGGAGCTTGGTACATAAGCGGTCCAATGGGCTTACCTCCTCTTTTCCGATTTCCTACCTGGTGCACAGCTTCCATTCACTTTAACTTAAAATGAAAATACTGTGAACGCTAAGAAAGATTTTAGATTAAACATGAGTTTTTCAATAACGCTTCAACGTGACACGCTGGATTCGGCCGTAACGTCTGGGCCGAGTTTGGGGTGTTACATCAAGGTTATACACTCAAGATCTTTTAGTTAAATAACTTCTCACAAAGCTCTACTTAAGTTAGAATGATGCCCAAACATTAAACAATTATTAGTGTAACACCCCTTACCCGTATCCGAGGCCGGGATAGGGTACGAGGTATTACCAGGCAAGTACACAAATATTCATGCAAAATTGGGTTATACAACTTCCTTTCAAACCAAATTCAATTGTATACATGTTTAACATCCCTTATATGGACCTACGAGGTCTATAACATGCATTGGGGATAGTTCGGGACCAAACTGAAAACTTAAGAAAAACTTGAACGATTTTTCTTTAGAATTGAGTCACATGCTTGTGTGAGACTGGGGACATGCCCGTGTGCTTTCAGCACGCCCATGTCCTCGGGCCGTGTAACTCTCTGACTATGACGTCAACACCAAATTAAGGTTACAGGACCGCATCACACGCTTGTGTGGCCAGACCATGTGATCAATTAAAAATTTAATGATTTTTCTTCATAAAATGGTACGGACTTCACACGGCCAGAGTACAAACCCATGTGGGTAGGCCGTATCTCTCACACGGCCAAGACACATGCCCGTGTGTTTACTACTGGACATTCTAACTTGTAAAACTAAGGTGCAGGGGACACACGGCCAAAAACAAGCCTATGGGGCAAACCATGTGTCACACACGGTCTAGACACACGTCCGTGTGTCTGCTCGTGTGGACAAATTCTAGGCTATTTTCCAAGCCATTTGTCACCCTTAAGAGTTATTTACTTATACATTTTTCTTAGCATGCAACAAGGCACATCTAGATACTCAAGTACCCATATTCATGATTAAAATTATGCCCTTAATATTATTTAGGACTATCTCAAGTTTAGAAACTTCCTTCAATCTTTTCATACCAATATGTAACTACTAGGTTTTATAACCCTCTTTCCAACTTTACCCCTTATTACATTGTTATGGCCATTTTTATAGTTCATGATTCATCACAATTCAATAGGCCATTATTCACGTCCATAATTCTCAAACAATCACATTGACATGAACACTTGCATGCATGCATGATTAATAAGGGTTACAACTCAATAGTAAAATATGAACCATATCTCATAGCTAGATACAAAATGATTTGTTAACCATCATGAGCCATTACACTTGGCTAATTTAAATGACACATATAACTAAAAAGATAAGTTACCCTATACATGCCATTATATCAAAATGACTAGTTCATTTATACCCAAAACGAGATTGCTAATAGTGTGATCAAAGCTCCAACCGTCCTCCAATCTTCAGGAGTTCGCAAGCTCTATAAGACAGAGGAAAGTAAAACGGGGTAAGCATTACATGCTTAGTAAGTATAATGGAAAGTAAACTTATCGGTCATTTTAACACATTTTCTGAATAAGCCATGTTATGTTATCTATCAATTATAACTAATTTTCCCTAAACACATGCACTCAATCAACAAGTTAGTCACAAGAATTTCAAGATCTATAGATGAGCTCATTCAAATTCATATTTCTCAAGTCATTTAGTTGTACTTTATCCATTGAATCATTGAATTCTCAATGGATATTTCATCATTTAGTACACTCTAGATGTACAATTTACTGACCTTCAATTCATATTTAGTAGTAACCTTTTGGTACACTTTCGAGCCACATCTCTTATACAGAATTACCAGTCCGGCCTAAGTTCTAGCTGTGCCATGTACTCTAAGGGCTTTGTCAAATTACAAGTCCAGGTTAAATCCTTCTTATGACAAAGAATTCCTTACAGAGTCTAATCTGGATTACCAGTCCAGGCTAAATCCTAACTGAAACATATGATCGATAGGCTCGTTTCAGAATTAGCCATTCAAGCTAAATCCTTTCTACACTGAGATCAATGGATTACCCGTCTGGGTTAAATCCTTTCTACAACACATGCAGGATCCCATTTCATGTGATAAATAACTTATCCATCGAAATTTAGTATTTGAACGGAATATATCTCTTTTTATTCAATTTTGGGATTATTAACATTTTCATTCAATTCAATATTTTTACATTGCACATTCAATACAACACAGTAATAGAATCAACACACACACACACACATATATATATAACCGGTTAAGTTACACGAACTTACCTGAATGATGTCTCAAGTTTGGATTCTGACTATTACAAAACCATTTGTTTTCCATGGTCTACTTCCGGAATTGGTCTTTCCACTTAATATGAACAAATTAAATTATTAATTCATCACATTCTTCAATTTCAGCCTGAAAACTTACTCTATGGAAAAATTACCTTTTTACCCTTAACTTTGTACATTTTTACATTTTAGTCCCTAGGTTCGTATAATGAAATACATGCATTCCCTTGTTTTCCCAAGCCTAGCTGAATTATATTCTAGCTGATAATAGCCCACATTTTCCTTTATTTCTCTTTTATACTACTCACTTTTACATCTTTTGCAACTTGGTCCTTTTTAGGTGTTTTCATAGAAAACCACTTAACAAAAGATGTTTATCATACATTAAACTTTCATATTCCTCCATTAAACACCAAAATACAAACATGTCACACATGGGTAAGTTTTTGTGTACTATCCCAAAAATTTTTACAGTAAGATATTAACCTTGATATAGTAAAATAAGGAAATAAAGTGACAAAAAGGGAAAATTCTGAGTTATGTCAACATTGGGAAGTATATTATGATATATTAATTCAATAAACGACTAAATTGTAAAAGTGAGAAAAGTTTTGTACACAAGAGTAAATACTCAAAATTTGAAGGGCTGAAGTGTAAATATGAAAAAGTTGAAGGACTAATAGTGTAAATATTTTAAGGGTGGAATGATCTAGAAACTAAGGAAAATGGATGAATTAGGAAAAAAATTGAATAGGAAAAGAATTATGAGGGACTAAATCATAATTTTACCAAATTATGTGATGATTCAATGATGGAATTTTAAAAGATCACAAAGGATGAAATGGTCTATTGAAAGAGAGAGAAATCTAGAAAGTAATGATATGAAATGGTCAATTGGAAGAGATAGAAATCTAGAAAGTAATGATGATATTGATGACTTTTATAATTATTAATTAGATAAATATTATTTTATTAATATTTTAATAAGAATTTTAATAAGATGTTTTATTATTTTATATCTATTTATTAAGTATAAAAGGAAGGAAAGATGAAGAATTTTCATCATCTTTACCATGCAAACCAACATAAGAAGAAGAGAGAAAGAAAGAAAGTTTTGCTTTCTTTACAATTTGGTCCTTTCACCAAAAATCCACCATTATCACCTAGAAATCAAAAGAACTTCCATAGCCATCAAGAGAGAAAGATCACAAGAAGACTATGGGAAGCTAGAATATTAAGTTAGATTCAAGAAATAGAAGTTGGAGGAGAGAGAAAATCAAGTTAAAGATTGAAATCAATAGAATAAGAGAAGAACAACCCAATTTAGACCTTAATCGAAACAGTGGTTTTAGGACCACGAATCTGAGTCAAAAAAATATTTAAAAATTATTTTTTATGTTTATTTTGCGTGAAGTTATATCTGTGAAATTTTAATGATTTAATTTTGTCGTTTAGGTATCCGATTAAATAAAAGGACTTAATTGCGTAAATTAAAAACTTGATAGTTTAAAACTTAAGTGCCAAATTATTAGTGGCTTTCTAAGTCGGGTTATTTATGTTGTAAATATCCCATTAATATATTAGTGGGACGACAGAAGACATAAATTACATGGTTTTATATTATATAAGTAATTAAACATTAAATTAATATATGTTATAATATAATATATATCATAAAATAATAATAAGCCATGCTTATTTTATTCTTTTGACCGAAACAAAAATAAGAAAGAAAGAAGGAAAACCTAGTTCGGCCATAAACAAGCCTAATTGAGGTATGTGCTTAGCTCGGTTTTTGATAATTTCTACGTTTTTAAGATCGTTGCTTCGAGTACTACAAAACTGATGCTTGAATTTTTGATTTTGGTGAATATTTTGAGTTATGCCATTTTTGAAAGCTTGTGATTTTTGTTGTTTAATAATGAAATATGAAAGATATGTTTTAGATTAACATATTTTGTATTGGAGTTTCTGATGATTTTGAGTAATTAGGACTAAATTGCAAAAATAATAATTTAAGGGACTAAAATATGAAATAAATGAAATATATGGACTTGTATGAATACTAGGAATATTCATCCAAACATGGGTATATTGAAATTTTGCATATTTTGTGTTTTGTACAATAGGTACTAATTGTAAAAAGTGTAAATGTCAAGGGTAAAATAGTAATTTTGCCTATTTATGTGTCTTTGGACAAAATTGAATGAAAATATATTTGAATGAACTTAATTTGAATATGTTTGGATCAAGAACCAAAGAAATCGGATTTGGATCGGGGAAAATGTAAGTCGTCGACTAGTTGTCCCGTTTTGTTTTATATCATTCGAGGTAAGTTTATAAGTAAATAGAATATGTTAAATTTCAATATATGTGATCAATAGATAGTTATATTGATTAAAGTAAATTATGAATCGATATTGAAAATGAAAATAATCTATGTTTGATGATAAGTAATGAATAAATTTAGTATTTGAAGTGATGACACAAATTATATATGTTAAAATGTAGATTAATTGTATATTAATTACAAGTCTATATTCGGCTAAATGAAATATGTATGTGATATTAAAATGTGAATAATGGTTAAATGTATATATATAATCGAATATTTAATGATAATGTGACTTTGATTACGAATGATAATTTTGTTAATGAACTTATCTATAATTTGGCCAATTTTTAAAGTTGATACCTGGAAGAATATGTGGCATCAATATGTTACTTTGATATATGTGGGCGAGTAAGACCATGTTTAATACGTTGGCATCGATATGTGATTCCGATATATGTGTGCGAGTAAGTCCACGTTTAATAGGTTGGCATCAATATGTGATTCCGATATATGTGTGCGAGTAAGTCCACATTTCATACGTTGGCATCGATATGTGATTCTGATATGTGTTTACGAGTAAGACCCTATCTGGGACAGTGACATCGATATGTGACTACATGTAAGACCATGTTTGGGACGTTGGCATTGTCTGATTTGTGAGATTATCCGAGTGTCCTATCCAATTTCGAATGGTTCATCGGGCAAAGGTAAATTGAGTTTGAATGTGTAAAATGAGCCATATGCCAGGTATTAATTAACTCATTACCTATTCGAGGTAAAGCAAGTAAGTACCTCGTTATTTTTGCAAAACTTGAAATAGTGCAAATAAAGGATATATTCGAATGTGATATGTGTACTAGACTTTGTGAGTCAGTAGCTTATTTATCATGAATAATCTTTAATCTTGTGCATATATGGTTAGGTAATTTCGGTTACATATCTAATATATGAATATGATGAATTATATTGATACAGGGATTTAAGTATTCAAGTGTACTCGGCCTTGTAATTATTATTGAAATGAAATTTAGTATTAGACATGCATGACTATAAGTGTTCGACTTTATAATTAGCATATATATATGAAACTATGCAACTACATATGAGTTTATATGCTTCTGGATATGTGAAGTAAGTTACAATAATTAATTAGTTGTGGGAAATAAGTAATAATAGTGATAATTTGGCTTCATGAGTGTTCGCCCAGTGTGACATTTGAGTGTGAAAATATATATTTATAATGAATTATAAATATATGGATCTGAAAGGTTATGATTTTATAATTTAGTTTGATTTGAAAAAGTTGATAATTTTATTGGGAAGCTAAATTACTTATAACTTACTAAGCTTACTCTGTGTTTTTATGTGTATCTTATTTATAGATTTTGGATTCAAGTTACAAGCTCAGGGATCGTCAACAAAGTCTATCACACTATCTACAACTTTGGTACTTAAATATTTGAACTCGAATTATGGCATGTATAGGCTAGAATGTCTTTTGTAAAGTTAGATTTTTGGTTATTTGTAATCTAAGCCATGCGAAAGTGGCTAAATTATTATATTATAATTCGGTTACGTTAGGTAAGGCTTATATTAATTTTGGTTATTAAGTTGTGTGCCATGAATTCATAAAATATGTGATAAATATTAAATGTTACGAAAATGACTTGCTTATTATGTCCTGGTGAGTTCTTAGTCAAAATATTTAGTGAGCTTGTCCATTGGTAATTGATGATGGAAGTTTTGGATGCCTATGTATTTCTATGTAGCCAAATTCAGCTATGAAAAAGTAATAGCATAACAAGTATCTGGTATGTTAATTAGTTGTGATGGGTAAAATGAAATGCGACATATTTTAAGTGGTGAGTGATTATATTCTAGTCTGACTAGTTGGGTTGTTAAATGATAAACAATGCATGTGAATCATGAATAATCTAGTTGACTGCTTAGTATGTATTTAATGCTCAATTGTTAAGTATGGTCTTGGCTTTAGGTTAAGTGCGTCTATGCATATATAAATGTTGATTAGGTGACATATAAATAGTTGGTTTTGTAATGAGCCTATATTGAGAGTGTAACCATAATTCAGATCATTTGTGATGAGGTTAAATACATATATTCGGTCGTATGATTTATGATGAATTTTAATGAGTTTTGGTAAATTAAGAAGTTAGGTTAAAAAAAGACATATGCATGATACAAATTTGGTGTTATTTATGGACTAAGTTAAGACATGCGTTTATAATATTGAGTCCATTTATTTTAGTTAAGTTTTTATATGCCTTATACGTATATAAAGGTGTTCATATTAATGGAATTAATATGCTATATACCTATGTATGTGACTACATGAATGTACGAAACTTGTTTAAGTTTGCGTATGGGTACATTGATATATATTATATTTTATTTTTGCTTCTTGTGAGTGATGTGGCTATATATACATATGATATGTAATAGATTTCACATATTTCATTTGTGTATAGATTATTATGTGCGATTAAAGTGTAATAAAGTTTGAATGTCTGCATATTTTTATAAGTATGAATTAAAAGTATATTCTATTATGTTTTATTAGTAATTGCTACAACTATTGACGTTAAATAATTGTTCTTAAAAGTTTATATAAGTGTGCTCATGTGAATGTTTGGATTTGTGCTTTGAAATGTGATACCTTGTAACCCTAATTCGACGACAGATACGGGTTAGGGGTGTTACATTTTATTTGTATCATAGTTATGGTTTAGTCGATTCTAGGACTAACATAGCGTGTGTCAGCCTAGCTATACATGCCATATTATATATTGTGATAGTGTGATGACTTCTGACATTTGAAAATGTGTTGTCGTATAGTAAATGGATCCCGAACGAGCCGTAACAGATGACGTAGAAGATAATGCGCGCGCTCCTAATCAGGGGACAACGCCGGCTGATTTAAGGCTAGTTTTGAGTAATATAGAGGGAGAAGCTAAGCAAGCCTTTTTCCAGTTAATGAATGAATGGTTTACGAAATTCGTTCTAACGAATCCGGTTGCTTAACAAGCTCTACCCCCTCAAGCTTCTGTAACTTCCCAAGCTATATGAAAAGAAAAGAAAAGAAAAACTGATTCTGAAGCTAAAGATTCCTGTAAGGGATCATCGAGTAAGACATTCCAGTCAGCATCAAAGAAATGTAAGGATGATTTTAGCTAATCAAAGAATACTGTGAGTTTTTTTGGACGTGATCAAGGTAAACCACATTTGAGTTCACGAGCCATTTTGATTACTAGTGTTGGTAATGTTCGGTCGAATCGACCTGAGTGCGGACATTGTGGTAAACGACATCCCAGTAGTTGTAGATTACTTAATAGGGCCTGTTTTAAATGTGGATTGATGGATCATCTCATTTGTGAATGCCCTGAGTTAACTGAACAAAACACCATACAGAATGTGAGACCGAGAAACATGTCAGCTCGAGGTAGATCACCCAGACATATTGGTAATGTGAATAACAGTCAGAAAGGAATTGAACACACAACAGCTCAATCTGAAGCTCATGCACCTATCGGAGCTTATGCTATACGTGCACGTGAGGATATTTCATCCTCAGATATTATCACTGTATTCAGTAAGAGTTTGCTTGTTGAGTCTACTGAGGTTGTGATTAGAGTGTCGAACCCTTGGGCCAATATGTTCTGGTTGACAAGGTATGTAACAATTGTCCTTGATGATTTGAGATTTGTGTTTCCCGGCTAATTTAATTTTGTTACCATTTGACGAGTTAGATATAGTTCTGAGTATAGATTGGCTGACTTTATACAATGCTACTGTAAACTGTAATTGAAAGACTATTGATTTGAGATACCAAAATGATGAGATTAACCGGATTGGGTCTAATAATCTGAATGGTTTATCGAAAGTAGTATCTTCGATGTTAGCTCAAAAATATGTGAGGAGAGGTTGTGAAGTTTATTTTGTCTATGTGCTTGATAGTAAAGTGACCGAAAGAAAGATTGAATTAGTACTTGTTGTGTGTGAGTATCCGGATGTGTTTCCTGAAGAATTGTCGGGTTTACCACCTAATCGGGGGATAAAGTTTGGTATTGAGTTAGTGCCAGTGATGACTCCAATATTGATAGCTTTGTACAGAATGGCATCTACTGAACGAAAAAAAATTGAAAGCTCAGTTGCAAGAGTTGACAGATAGAGGTTTCACGTGACCGAGTTTCTCTCCTTGGGGTATACCAGTTTTATTTGTGAAAAAAAAAACACGAGACAATGAGAATGTGCATCGATTATAGACAGCTCAATAAGGTGACTATAAAGAATAAGTATCTGTTACCACAAATTGAGGATTTGTATGATCAATTGAAAGGGGTTATAGTGTTTTTAAAGACAAATTTGAGATCAGGCCATTATCAGTTGTGAATTGAAGAATCCGATTTGCCAAAGACTGCTTTCCAAACGAGATAGTATCTGGATCGGTCTGTGGTTTGTGTTCGTAGATGACATTTTGATCTACTTTCATGATGAAACTGAGCATGCCAAACATCCGAGACTTGTGTTATAGACTTTGTGAAATAAACAGTTGTATTTAAAGTTCAGAAAAAATGAATTCTGGTTACACTAAGTTAGTTTTCTAGGCGATACCGTAACCGTATCGAGTATTTGGGTTGATCCAAGTAGAATTTTAGTTATACTTGATTGAAAACCTCCGAGAAATGTTTCTAAAGTCTAAAGCTTTTTGGGACATGAAGCCCCAATGACAAAAACATTACAGAAAGCTATTAAGTTCGAGTGGACAAAAAAGTTCCAGAAAAGATTCAATCAGCAAAAGCCCTTTTAACCGAAGCTCCAGTACTAGTTCAACCAGAATTGGATTTGTGATACTCAGAAAATGAATGATGATTTGTTAGTGAAACGAGTCCAACATAACTCGAATATTGTTTCAGAATTTAGAGATGATACTGAGGGTTGTTGGAGGTTCAGAAATCTGTTATGTGTCTTAAGAAATTAAGAGTTGATTCAGATGATTTTGAAAGAAGTTCATAGCAGTCGGTTATCTGTTCACTTGGATAGTGTGAAAATGTTTAGTTTGTTAGTAAGTACAAGTTGAGCATCAAGTACCTTCTGAATTGTTACAATTGATCACGACATTTGGATGGAAATGGGACAAAGTTACGATAGATTTCATATTCAATTTACCATTGACATTGAATAAGAAAGACACAATAATAAATAAATAAATAAATATGACCTGAATCTATTCGTTGGTAAGATTTTCGGGGATGAAAATCCCTAATGGGGGAGAGTTGTAACAACCCAATTTAGACCCTAATCAGAACGGTGGTTTTGGGACCATGAATCCGAGTCAAAGAAATATTTAAAATTATTTTCTGTGTTTATTTTGTGTGAATTTATATCTATAAAATTTTAGTAATTTAATTTTGTCGTTTAGGTATCCGATTAAATAAAAGGACTTAATCTTGTAAATTGAAAACTTGATGTTTAAAACATAAGTGCCAAATTGTTAGTGGTTTTCTAAGTTGGGGAATTTATGTTGTAAATATCCCATTAATATATTAGTGGGACTGCATAAGACCTAAATTACATGATTTTATATTATATAAGTAATTAAACATTAAATTAATATATGTTATAATATATATATATCTTAAACTAATAATAAGCCATGCTCATCTTATTCTTTTGACCGAAACCAAAAATAAGAAAGAAAAAAAGAAAGGAAAACGTAGTTCGGCCATAAACAAGCTTGATTGAGGCATGTGTTTAGCTCGGTTTTTAATAATTTCTACATTTTTGAGATCGTTGCTTCGAGTACTACAAAACCCATGCCTGAATTTTTTATTTTGGTGAATATTTTGAGTTATGCCATTGATGAAAGCTTGTGATTTTTTTTTGTCTAATGATGAAATATAAAAGATATGTTTCAGATTAACATATTTTGTATTGGAGTTTTTGATGATTTTGAGTAATTAGGACTAAATTGCAAAAATAATAATTCGAGGGACTAAAATGTGAAATAAATGAAATATATGGACTTGTATGAATACTAGGAATATTCGGCCAAACATGGGTATATTGAATTTTTTCATATTTTGTGTTTTGTACAATAGGGACTAAATTGTAAAAAGTGTAAATGTTAGGGGTAAAATGGTAATTTGCCTATTTATGTGTCTTTGGATTAAATTGAATGAAAATATATTTGAATGAGCTTAATCTGAATATGTTTAGATCAAGAATCAAAGAAATCAGATTTGGATTGGGGGAAAATGAACGTCGTCGACTAGCTGTCCTGTTCATTTTTATATCGTTCAAGGTAAGTTTATAAGTAAATAGAATATGTTAAATTTCAATATATATGATTAATAGATGGTTATATTGATTAAATGTAAATTATGAATCGATATTGAAAATGAAAATAATCTATGTTTGATGATAAGTAATGAATAAATTTAGTATTTGAAGTGATGACATGAATTATATATGTTAAAATTTAGATTAACTGTATATTAATACAAGTCTATATTCGGCCAAATGAAATATGTATGTGATATTAAAATGTGAATCATGGTTAAATGTATATATATAATCGAATATTTAAAGATAATGTGACTTTTATTGTGAATGATAATTTTGTTAATGAACTTATGTATAATTTGGCTGATTTTTAAAGTTGATACCTGGAAGAATATGTGGCATCAATTTGTGACTTTGATATATGTGTGCGAGTAAGACCACGTTTAATATGTTGGCATCGATATGTGATTCTGATATATGTGTGCGAGTAAGTCCATGTTTCATGCGTTGGCATCGATATGTGATTCTGATATGTGTTTACGAGTAAGACCCTGTCTGGGAAAGTGGCGTCGATATGTGACTACATGTAAGACCATGTCTGGGACGTTGGCATTGTTTGATTTATGAGATTATCCGAGTGTCCTATCTAATTCTGTTTCCTATCTAATTCCGAATGGTTCATCGGGCAAAGGTAAGTTGAGTTTGAATGTGTAAAATGAGCCATATGCCAGGTATGAATTAACTCATTACCTATTTGAGGTAAAGCAAGTATGTACCTTGTTATTTTTGCAAACCTTGAAATGGTGCAAATAAAGGATATATGGGAATGTGATATGTGTACTAGACTTTGTGAGTCAGTAGCTTATTTATCATGAATAATCTTTAATCATGGACATATATGATTAGGTAATTTCGGTTACATATCTAATATATGAATATGATGAATTATATTGATACAGGGGTTTAAGTATTCAAGTGTAATCGGCCTTGTAATTATTATTGAAATGAAACTTAGTATTAGACATGCATGACTATAAGTGTTCGACTTCATAATTAGCATATATATATGAAACTATGCAACTACATATGAGTTTATATGCTTCTTGATATGTGAAGTAAGTTACAATAATTAATTAGTTGTGGGAAATAAGTAATAATAGTGATAATTTGGCTTCATGAGTGTTCGCCCAGTGTGACATTTGAGTGTGAAAATATATATTTATAATGAATTATAAATATATGGATCTGAAAGGTTATGATTTTATAATTTAGTTTGATTTGAAAAAGTTGATAATTTTATTGGGAAGCTAAATTACTTATAACTTACTAAGCTTCAAAAGCTTACTCTGTGTTTTTATGTATATCTTATTTATAGATTTTGGATTCAAGTTACAAGCTCAGGGGTCGTCAACAAAGTCTATCACACTATCTACAACTTCGGTACTTAAATATTCGAACTCGAATTATGGCATGTATAGGCTAGAATGTCTTTTGTAAAGTTGGATTTTTGGTTATTTGTAATCTAAGCCATGCGAAAGTGGCTAAATTATTATATTATAATTCGGTTATGTTAGGTAAGGCTTATATTAATTTTGGTTATTAAGTTGTGTGCCATGAACGCATAAAATATGTGATAAATATTAAATGTTACGAAAATGACTTGCTTATTATGTCCTGGTGAGTTCTTAGTCAAAATATTTAGTGAGCTTGTCCATTGGTAATTGATGATGGAAGTTTTGGATGCCTATGTATTTCTATGTAGCCAGATTCAGCTATGAAAAAGTAATAGCATAACAAGTATCTGGTATGTTAATTAGTTGTGATGGGTAAAATGAAATGCGACATATTTTAAGTGGTAAGTTATTATATTCTAGTCTGACTAGTTGGGTTGTTAAATGATAAACAATGCATGTGAATCATGAATAATCTAGTTGACTGCTTAGTATGTATTTAATGCTCAATTGTTAAGTATGGTATTGGCTTTAGGTTAAGTGCGTACTATGCATATATAAATGTTGATTAGGTGACATATAAATAGTTGGTTTTGTAATGAGCCTATATTGAGATTGTAACCATAATTCAGATAATTTGTGATGAGGTTAAATACATATATTCGGTCGTATGATTCAAGATGAATATTATTGAGTTTTGGTAAATTAAGAAATTAGGTAAAAAAAAAGATATATGCATGATACAAATTTGGTGTTATTTATGAACTAAGTTAAGACATGCGTTTATGATATTGAGTCCATTTATTTTAGCTAAGTTTTATATGCCTTATACGTATATAAAGGTGTTCATATTAATGGATGCTATATACCCATGTTTGTGACTACATGAATTTGCTAAACTTGTGTAAGTTTGTGTATGGGTACATTGATATATATTTTATTTTATTTTTGCTTCTTATGTGTGATGTGGCTATATATACATATGATATGTAATAGATTTCACATATTTCATTTGTGTATAGATTATTATGTGCGATTAAAGTGTAATAAAGTTTGAATGTTTGCATATTTTTATAAGTATGAATTAAAAGTATATTCTATTATGTTTTATTAGTAATTGCTACAACTATTGATGTTAAATAATTTTTCTTAAAAGTTTATATAAGTGTACTCATGTGAATGTTTGGATTTGTGCTTTGGACAGTGATACCTCGTAACCCTACCTCGTAACCCTAATTCAGCGACAGATACGGGTTAGGGGTGTTACAAAAAAAGCTTGAAAGTGATGTTAATGTAGAGTTTTCTTATTTGTGGTCTTATGTTCTTGATATGTTAGTGAAGAGAAAAGAAAAGAAAGTAATTGTAACACCCCTATCCCGTAACCGTCGCCGGAATAGGTAAGGGGCATTACCAGACAGATAGAATATTACATATCAATACAGGATCACAAATATCACATGATATTAATGCATAAGAAAAACAACAATTTATGTCTTATGGAGGTCTCCAAGACCTATGACATACTTTTAGAAGAGGTTGGAACTAAACCGAACACATTCAAAATTTTCAGAACTAAAAAAAAAATCCAATTCTGTTGAGGTCACACGCCCGTGTGACCAGATGTGCCAAAACAGAGTATATTTACTGACTTTTACACATGGCCAACAGACACGGCCATGTGCCATGCTCAAAACAACATTTATACTAAAATTTTCAACCAATTCCATGCTCAAAACATGCTTCATTATAACTAATCATCATCATTCAATAACCTATTCAAATCCATACCAATACACATGAAAAATCTTATTACAACAACATGCCAAAATGCTCATTTCATAACTCACTTATGACACCTTCTAACTCATGCTTAAACTTACCATTTCCTCAATTTGGCATATTTCAAGACGACCACCACATACAAGGCCATATAACAATTACAAGCGTACACAACTTGGCATCACAAACCATTTACCAAAACTAAGCACAAACATACCATTTGCTAGCCAACTATCATGGCATAACATATATACATATTAAAGCTTAAATACATAGACATTCTAGCCTATACATGCCATACTTAAAAATATTTACAGTTTCAAAAGAACCAAAATAAGTTCAATAGGATAGTGACAATCCTCGACTATCCTCGATCCTTCAGTAGCTACGATAACTGTAAAACAGACATAAATCACACAGAGTAAGCTACAAAGAGCTTAGTAAGCCAAATACAATTGGTTTAACTATTACAACATATAAAGTACAAATCAACAACAAGAATTCATAGCCATTTCATAGAATAGTTCATGAGCCTAACCATGCTCATTTGCTTGTATACATGTCATGTTTCATTTCCATGATTTCATACATACTTCGCATTCATTATTTCACAGAAACAGAGTCTTTCATATTCAAAAATTTAGTACAATACAAACGTACCTGTATAAATTATACATTTCATATATTCATTCCCATATCTCGTACTCTATCATCAGACGGTTCAGAAACGATACAGATACTCATAAACGGGTACAATGCCGACGTCTCGGATGTGGTCTTACATGTAATTTAGTATCAATGCCTCTATCCCAGACAGGGTCTTACATGAAATCAGATACAATGCTTATGTCCCAGACATGGTCTTACATGTAAATCTCAAATCGAGGCCTGTGTACCAGACATGGTCTTACACGATATTTTAGATCAATGTCAACGTTCTTTTAAAAACGTACAGAGTTTTTCAGATACTATCATATTATCAAAATTTACTCGGAATTCATTCATCAGGCTCTCATAGCCGTCTAATACAAATTATAACTAGTATATACAATATTCAATCAATTTAACACGTAATTGAATTTTGACTTACCTCAACGAATTTCGGACGGAAACGAGTCGACTACTCAACCATTTTGGACTTGCCTCGATCTAAGTTCGATTTTATTTGTTCTTAATCTAATACAATTCAAATTCAACCATTCAATCATTCATTTCATTCAAAATAATCCATGAGCACATATTTAGGGCACTTTACATTTTAGCCCTTACATTTTCACACTTTGACAATTTAGTCCATTTTTCACAAAATCACAAATATGAAAAATTCACCAAGACTATAGCTTGGCCTAATATACATATCTTCCATACAAGCCCAAATAACATATTTAATTCACAATTTAGTCCTTCAAAACCTTATTTTCACAAATTAGCCCAAATAGCTTTATTCCATCAAAAATTCAAGAACAAAGCATGTTAATCTCACATATATCTTCCATAATCCATATTAAAACATTACAAATATCATATAATCATCAATGGAACATTTCATAATCTTCAACAAAAAAAATTCAGACATGGGTTTTGAAGAACACAAAGCAACGATCACAGAAACGTAGAAATTATCAAAAACGGAGCAAAACACATACTCGAATCAATCTTCCAAAGTGCCAAAATTTAAAAACCTCAAAACCCCTATTTCTTTCTTAAGTTTCGGATGAACAAGAAGATAATAAGGCCACCTTTTGTTTTGTTTTAATTTATTTAAGCTTTAATTTACAAATTACAAAAATAACCTTCATTATAAAACATTAAATTCACCTAAACATGTCCAATATTGTCCACTTACTTTATCAATGGTATAATTACCATGCAAGAACCCTTATTTTAAAAGCCAAGGCCAAATAACCCCATTAACAATTAGCATGCAACTTTTGCATTTTACGCGATTAAGTCCTTTTTGTAAAATCGAGCACAGAAATAGACAAATTAAATCACAGAAACTTTGCAGATAAAAATTCACATATCACAGACACAGAAAATAATATTAAAATATTTTTTGACTCGGATTTGTGGTCCCGAAACCACTATTCCGACTAGGGTCAAAATCGAACTGTTACAATTCTCCCCCCTTAAGGATTTTCATCCCCAAAAATCTTACCGTTAAATAGACTCTGATATTGTTGTCTCATAGCATCTTCAAACTCCCACGTGACCTCTTCAACACCATGTCGATGCCACATCACCTTAACAAATGGAATTTTCTTATTTCACAACTCTTTAACCTCGCGAACTAAAATACGGATCGACTTTTCTTCGTAAGTCATATCAGGCTGAATTTCAATCTCAGACGGTGAAATTATATAAGAAGGATCACACCTGTATCGTTGAAGCATCGATATGTGAAATACATTATGAACCTTTTCTAACTCAGATGGTAGCCTCAATCTATAAGCAACCGGCCTAACTCGTTCGATGATTTCATACGGTCCAATGAACCTCGGACTCAACTTGCCCTTTTTACCAAGTCGAAACAGTTTCTTCCACGGAGATACTTTCAGAAACACATGAGACTTTATCACTGATCTAAAATTCGATATCTTTTCGTTTTAAATCCGCGTAAGATTTCTGACTATCAAAGGCAGCTTTCAGACTATCTCGGATTACTTTCACTTTCTGTTCTATTTCTTTTATCACTGTAAATTTTATTCTCACTGAGCTCAGACCAATATAATGGAGTTCTACACTTTCTACTGTATAAGGCTTTGTACGGTGCCATTTTAATGCTCGATTGAAAGATATTATTATAAGCAAATCCAATCAAAGGTAAGTATTGTTCCCACGTACCTTCAAACTCAAGAATGCAACATCTCAACATATCCTCGAGTATTTAAATAATCCGCTTGGATTGACTATCCGTCTGCGGGTGAAAAGTAGTACTAAAGTGCAATTTTGTGCCCAAAGCCTCTTGCAATTTCTTCCAGAAACGCGAAGTGGATCGCGGATCTCTATCAGACACAATAGACAATGGTATACCATGCAATCTCACGATATCAGAAATATATAACTCAGCTAATTTATCGAGTGAGTAATCAGATCGAATCGAAATAAAATGACCTGATTTCGTCAAACGATCAACTACAACCCAAATTGCATCTTTCTTTCTCGGAAACAGGGGCAAACCCGAAACAAAATCCATGGTTACTCAATCCCACTTCCACTTAGGAATCATAATCGGTTGTAACAAACCAGATGGCACGTGATGCTAAACTTTAACTTGCTGACAGATTAAACATCTCGAAACAAAGTTAGAAATATCTCATTTCATTCCTGGCCACCAGTATAGTTATTTCAAATCGTTATACATTTTCATACTTCCCGGATGTACAGAATGTGACAGCCCAAAATTGACCCTAGTCGGGAAGTGGTTTCGGGACCACAAAACCGAGTCATAAAAATAATTGATTTCCATATTCTATGCTTATTATGTGTGTACATGAGTATGTGGAAGTTTCATTCTCCAATTTTGCCAATTGCATGAGAAATTATTAAATAGGGATTGATATGAGACATGGTGAAAATATGATAGGCTAATTTAAAATGGTCTATTAATGCATGTTGTGAAAATGATGGGTTTGCATGTCAAATTACCCAAAATTTGAGCTAGTGGTTGGCCATGCTGGTGGAAACATGTTGGGAACATGTTGGCCTAGTGAGGTATGTAGGAAAAAAATAAAATAAGGGGCATGGGCATAAAATAATGAAAAGGAGTATGATGAATACAAAAAAAAATGTGTGTAGTTGTTTCCCCCCCCCCATTGCCGTGAGCTAAAGAAAAGAAAGGAGAAAATTTTTGTTCATCCTTTCTCATATTCATTTAGCCGAAACTAGAAAGAAAAAAACAAAGGAAAAAAAAATGCTCATCCTTTGGTTCATCCTTGGCCAAAAATTTTAAGGAGGAAGGAAGAAGAAAGGTTGAAGAGGTTCGGCCATGCATGTAGCTAGGCTAAGGTATGTTTGATGATGTTCCATGAGATGCATGCATGTTTTAGTTGTTAGCTTGAGTTCTACCTAGCCCATGGTCTAAATCTTGCTATGTGATGGAAATGACACTTGGCCATGGATGCATCATTCTTGGTTGATGTTTGATGTTGTGGTGATGAGGCATGAGGATGAGTTAAGATTCGGCCTAGGTGGAGTTTGTGTTAATGCCATTGCATGCTAAATATGAAGCTTGTTAATGATGCATGTGATGGTGGCTTGATGATTCTTGAACCTCCTTTTTAGCATTTTTGAGTGAGCACATATGTGCATTGGTTGCTAAATGGAGAAGAATCGGCTAGCAAGTTGTGTGCTAAGGCCGAATATAACTTTTGCATGTTAATGAGCAATGCATGTGTTAAATTGATGGAAAGGGAGAGGATGCTTTACTAGTGTGTATATGTGTGTATTAGCCAAGTTTTGAACTTGAAACAAAAGGGTGTTTAGTCAATACAAGTGACCATACTTGTAGAATGTATTAAGTGTTGAAATCGGCCCCAAAATAGACATGCATATTTGGCCAAGGGGGAAAAATTAGCTAAAATGTTGAGTTTGATTCATGATTCCGTACATATGTGACTTTAATGTCTAATGTATAAATATGGGCTAAGTGCGTTGTGTTCCTCTTTTCGATGCTCAAATGATTAAATCAATTTATTTGTTTAATTAAGCTCAAGAGCAAAGGGGAACTAAATCCGATAAAGGGAAGGAAAAAGTGGTCGAATAGCTATCGGAATCGTTCGACAACACCCGAGGTAAGTTCTTGAGTAAGAGAGCTTAAATTATGATGTGATTAGATCATGTTTTAAGCAAATTAAAATCATGCTCTTTGTGTGGCTATTGAGCCGAATTTGCAAGAATGATAAATGTCTTGTGTTTGAGTTTTGCTAACGAAAATGAAATACGAATGGGCCATGATTTATTGTTAAATGTGCATGGTTATTTGAATGATGTCCGGGCTAAGTCCCGAAGGTTTGTGCTAAGTGACAATATCCGGACTAAGATCCGAAGGCATTTGTGCGAGATACTAATTCCGGGCTAAGCCCGAAGGCATTTGTGCGAGATACTAATTCCGGGCTAAGCCCGAAGGCATTTGTGCGAGATACTAATTCTGGGCTAAGCCCGAAGGCATTTGTGCGAGTTACTAAATCCGGGTTAAGTCCCGAAGGCATTTGTGCGAATTACTATAACCGGGCTATGTCCCGAAGGCATTTGAACGAGGAGCTATATCCGGTTAAATTCCGAAGGTACGTGATTTGGGAATGAATGAACTTGCTGTAAAATTCCAGTTAATACTCTCGAAACATCCCAACATTGAGGTATGTTTCGTATGTGCTTGAATTTAGTTGAGCCCTTACAAATAAGTATTCGCTCAGTTGATAAACGAGCTACCGGCCTTTGGCTGAGTTGATCTTTTGTGTATGTACATAAGGGTTGATAATGTGAAGCAAGTACGATATCGTAAATTTGTGCATATGAAATTATCCGTTTAGCTATATGAATGCTATACTTTTGTTGTGCTGGAATTCCTTGCTCAAAACTTACTAAGCATAAATTGCTTACTCCGTTTCATTGCTCCTCTGTTTTATAGATTTGGTTCTCCAGCTATCGGACTCGGGATCTTGAAGTCAAAGTCGCCCACACTATCAAAGCCCCCCTTTTAGTACAATTTTGGTTGAACTTCGAAATGGCATGTATAGGACTACCCGTTTGTTGTGGGTCGTGGACCCTTTGGACTTGTATAAATTTTGGATAGCCATGCGAAAATGGCTTATATGTGTTTGAGTATAATGTTATAATCATTTGGTGTGGATATGCTTGACAAGGATTGGCCACGGGGATGGTTAATCACTTTCATAAATTGTGCTATTTATGCAAAAAGCGCTAGTTGAATCATGGAAACCATGAAATAGGTAAAGTCTACCTTAAAGGCAGATGCTGACAGCAGCAGTGATGTAGATTTGGAAAATCACTAAAAATAGTAGGAATGGAATTAAATAGCGAATAAATTATGTAAACAAACCTTGATGAATCTACTTTCATAGGAAAGTAACGAAACAATCATACGAACAGTATGTTAAGAGATATTCAGGTTCTCGTGAGACAGGGCCAGAACGGTTTCTGGATTCCCTGTTCCGAATTTGGAAATTCATTATAAATTAACCAGAGATAATTAGGAGTCATACCATATATGTATAGATTCCTCTCTGAGTCTAGTTTCTATAGAAACAAACGGCATCAGTATTGGAGCCCTGTACAAGGAGATATCCAAGTCGTAATTCGCAAAGGTCAGAGTAGTCGATCCCTGTAACATGGGAGACTTTTACTAATAAACTGTACTAATTGGCCCGACCAAAAATTCTAGAAAAAAATATGTAGATGGGCATATGAGTCTAGTTTCAGGGAAAAATCACCAAACTGATTTTAGAGTTGTGAAACTCAAGATATGATTTTTAAAGCGACTAGTACGCAGATTGGCAGTGTCAGGGAAATATTTTTTATAAGGGGTTTAAAGTCTGTTAACACCTCGTGTTCGACTCCGGTGTCGGTCTCGGGTTCGGGGTGTTACATTTGATTGGTATCAGAGCTACGGTTTAGTCGATTCTAGGACTACCGTAATGCGTTGGGTCTAGCTATACATGCCATTTGATGTGATTACTCGATAGTGTGGTGATTTCTGACAATTGTAAATGTGTTTATTTATAGTAATGGATCCCGATCCCAACCGAGAGGTAGCTGATGATCTTGAGAGTGTAGCGCCTGCTCCCGCACAAGGGACAGCGCCGGCGGACTCTCAACCTAATGCTAGTAAACCGAATGATGAAGCTAGACAAGCTTTCTATAGCGTGATGAATGATTGGTTCAACCAATACATTCGAACTAATACGGCTGTCCCACAACCTCCATTCCCAACTAATACCACCCCCGCACCTACAATACCTCCGGTAACTGACCAAATAAGGTCAAATAAGCTCCCAGTTGACAGAATCTGAAAACATGGGACTACTGAATTTAAAGCTACGGATAGCGACGATGCCGAGCAAGCTGAATTTTGGTTGGACAACACTATCCGGGTACTCGATGAGCTATCTTGTACACCCGATGAATGCCTAAAGTGTACTATCTCCTTGCTACGTGATTCTGCCTATTATTGGTGGAGTACTCTGACTTCTGTTGTGCCCCGAGAGCAAGTAACTTGGGAGTTTTTCCAAACTGAGTTTCGGAAAAAGTATATCAGTCAGAGATTTGTTGATCAAAAACGGAAGGAATTTCTTGAGCTTAAGCAAGGTTCCATGTCAGTTACTGATTACGAGCGAAAATTGGTTAGACTTAGTAGATACGCTCGGGAATGTGTTTCGTCCGAGGCTATCATGTGTAAACGCTTCGAGGATGGGCTGAATGAAGATATAAAAATGTTCGTTGGCGTTCTTGAAATACGAGAGTTCGTAGTACTGGTCGAGCGAGCTTGTAAAGCCGAAGAGCTTAGAAAAGAAAAACAAAAAGTTGATGTGGGAACTGGAGAGTTTCGTAAAAGATCTTCGGGAAAGTCTCTTCAACAGGCATCGAAGAAATTTCAAGATGATGCGGGCCAGTTTAGAGGCACTTCGGGCCTTTTTAGATGAGATCGTGATCGACCCCCTGTGGGTACACGAGGCACTTCGGTCGCCAGTGTTGGGAATGAACGTCGAGATAGAACGAAATGTCGATATTGCGGTAAATGGCATTCGGAGAGTTGTAGATTCCCTGACCGCTCCTGTTACAAGTGCGGATCAGTTGACCACTTCATTAAAGATTGCCCGAGGTTGTTTGAACAGAATGAAAATCAGAGTGGGAAACCGGGTGCTACCACTGCTCGAGGTAGACCATCTGGAAATACGGGCAATGCTAGTGGTGGTCAGAGAGGATCTAGAGATGCTACGACCAGATCCGAGGCTCGTACGCCTGCTAGAGCTTATGCTATACGTGCCCGCGAGGATGCTTCTTCGCCTGATGTTATTACCGGTACTTTTACTCTCTTTGATACTAATGTAATTGCTTTGATTGACCCCGGTTCTACTCATTCTTACATATGTGAAACCTTAGCATCCAGTAAGACTTTACCTATTGAGTCTACTGAGTTCGTAATTCGGGTGTCAAATCCCTTGGGTCGTTACGTGCTTGTCGACAAAGTGTGTAAGAAATGTCCCCTAGAAATTCGAGGTTCCTGTTTTCCGGCGGACTTGATGCTTTTGCCGTTTGATGAATTTGATGTTATTCTTGGTTTGGATTGGTTGACCGCGCATGATGCGGTTGTGAATTGCAAAAGCAAGACTATTGATTTGAGGTGCGCAAATAACGAAGTAATCCGAGTTGAGTCTACGGACTTGGAGGGGATGCCAGCTGTAATATCAGCAATGTTGGCCCAGAAATATGTAAGAAAAGGGTGCGAAGCATACCTTGCGTATGTACTGGATGACAAAGAATTAGACAAGAAACCCGAATCTGTGCCGGTGGTTTGTGAATACCCGGATGTTTTTCCTGAAGGATTACCGGGTTTACCACCTGTTCGGGAGGTAGAGTTTGGTATTGAGCTTGTACCTGGGACTACGTCGATTTCGATAGCTCCGTATTGTATGGCACCAACCGAGTTAAAAGAGTTGAAAGCTCAGTTGCAAGAATTGACGGATAGAGGTTTTGCTCGACCAAGT